>NW_014040443.1:5826-12464 GCF_001186125.1 Sphaeroforma arctica JP610 | reverse complement strand
ACGCTCACGCTCACTCTCACGCTCACGCTCACGCTCACTCTCACGCTCACGCTCACGCTCAAGCGCACTGTGCACACACACTCACCAATTTTATGCGTGTCCCTAAAGGGCATCTTATCCAGCAACCGCAGACCGCGTTCAAAGGTGCCGTCCTGCTCGTGCTCAGGCAGTATAGGCAGTGGGGTGAGTGCGTCTGGTTTCCCATCGTACTGAAACAACTGCGCCAGCACAAACGACGGCAAGAACTCATTACCGGCCCTCTTCTCCAGCTCCTCTTTCTCGTCCATGCGACTTGTGGGCGTGGGAACTGGATATGCACAGTGGGGTAGATACATGAGCATGTACGCGTGTGGGAGGGTATCCAGTTTCAGTTAGGTGGCGATGGATGCTATGCTACTTGGTGTGAATTGTTGCAGTATATTTGCATGTGCAAAGAGAAGTACTGGCACCCCGTACCAGTCCCTTTCTCCAACTCCTCTGTCTCGTCTATGCGACTTCTGAGCGTGTACACTGGGTATGCACGGTTGTGTAGGTACGTTTGTGTGTAACCGTGCGTGTGCGTATCCCATATAAAGAATCAGAGGTCTGTAGCATCACTGCTCTGCTGAGAGTACAACCGCAGAGCCGCCCACAAGACCAGAGCCCACTCCACTATGGTTGCCGTTAACGTTTGCACGTGCAAAAGCACAGCAGCGCACGATTACACACATAGACGTTCAGGTGCACTCAGAAAGGGCCATAGACCATGGCTAACGGCTGCCTGCAATAGCACCGGGCGCTATAGGTATAGCCCCTTGATATACTTCTTGGGACAGACACACCCCACAGTGACCGCTCCATGCACATAGTTATCTACTCAAGTACACGAAGGAAGCTATAATACCCATCACGACTATCACGTTTTCACCCAGAATGCCGTACTCACCGAAGTTCGGCACATCCTTAGCACTACGTGCCGGTGTCTCGGGAACGTTAGCGTACCGTGCTGGCTTAGAGAGCATTGTGGTGGTGTTGTGAGGTTGTCGGCCGTTTACGCCTAAGAGATTGCCCCTGTGGTATGTACATAGACATCTGTTAACGCGCATCGCCTAGGATGCCTCTAGTGTTACGTACGTTGGGATGTGTTAGTGTGTGTCGCCTGAATGACCTCTGTGATATATACGTTGTATGAATACATAATTGCATACAATGTTATATACTAAATACAGTTGTAAAGACATATATACGTCCATGAACATAAGATTGTATACAGAGCTATAGACGTATACGAATACAGAGTTATGTACACGTGTACAAACAGAGTTACATACATCTATGAAGCAAGGTAAATATATACATAATTACAATATTTTATATAGAGCTATATACATATATGAATACAATACAGAGCTAAATACATATATGAATACAAAGTTATGTACTAATACGAATACAGAGTTATAATCAGTCAAATACAAAATATGCATAAATAAATACAGAGTTATATACAGAGTCATATATAATATACATAAATAAATACACAGTTAAATACATATCTGAATACAAAGTTATATACAGAATAATATAACGATATACATAAAAAAGTACAGAGTTAGATACATATCTGAATACAGTTATATACAGTCATATACATAGTATACATGAATAAATACAGAGTTGAATACACATCTAAATATAGAGTTATATACAGAGTCATATACATAATATACATGAATAAATGCAGAGTTAAATACGTATCTGAATACAGAGTTATAAACAAGCTCATATACATAATATATATATATAAATACATGGCTGAATACATAGTTATATACAGAGTCATATACATAATATACATGAATAAATGCAGAGTTAAATACATATCTGAATACAGAGTTGTATACCTCAACGAGTACAGATGAAATATATATATATATATATATATATATATACAGAGTTATATACATCTATAAATAGAGTTAAATACAGAGCTATATATACATACAGAAATACAGAGCTATATGCATCTATTAATAGAGTTAAATACAGAGCTATATAAATATATGAATGCAGAGTTATATACATCTATTAATAGAGTTAAATACAGAGGTATATAAATATATGAATACAGAGTTATATACGTCTATGAAGAGAGCTAAATACAGAGGTATATAAATATATAAATACAGAGTTATAAAACTCTATGAATAGAGTTAAATACAGAGCTATATAAATATATGAATATACATCTATGAATAGAGTTAAATACATAACCATATATATATGAATACAGAGTTATGAAAATCTATATATAGAGTTCAATACAGAGCTATATAAATATATAAATACAGAGTTATATACATCTATGAATAGAGTTAAATACAGAGCTATATCAATATATGAATGCAGAGGTTTATACATCTATAAAATACCACTACTTATACGTGCAGATGATCTTAACAGAACAGTGTATGTGCTTCATTCCTTACCTAGGAATATTGCCGCCGCCAACTGCCCCTCCGCTAGCACCTGCGCCCTGCTCAACCTGTAAGGGAGATGCCATGTAGACAGAGACAGAAATCTATTATTCACAATAAACAGCAAGAATGGTACGAGATACACGATCACATCCAGAGAGAGAACACTATACATTTAAACTATGGTACGAAAACACAAAACATGTAATATCCTTTTAAACAGACAAAACCTGCTATTCCATTCGGACAAGAATAGAAAGTGAAATGCGCCAGTGGTCATTGATGGATGGATGTTATGTATACACAACGCAGCGAGTGAGGCCTAACCTACTAACATAAGCATATGTGGATGCCACGAACACGTGAAACCAACCCAAAGATCATCCACGGCCACACGCAGCACTAGAGCTACGCCTGTCTATCACGCCCCCCTCCCCCCTCCCCCCTTTCTGTACTGACATACATACTGATACAACCACATACACTTCGAGAGCTACTCGATACCCGCCCTAGCACCCACACATCTATACATCTACACTCATACCCACGTGCACTTACGTTCACACCAGCACCAGCAGCACCCGCACCCGCACTATAGCCATGCATACGCGTTCGGTTGTATCCTGCGGCAGTACTACCAGTTACACCTGCGCTTGCGCCGGGGTCATTGGGATGGCTCGTGCTCTGTGCCTTGTTTGATGGGGCCTGGAATGACAGCATAGGTGTCTTGTGCATAGGGCTAGGGCCGTTGTCCGGGTGCACCGGCGTGTCCGCTGCACCTGCCCTGTGTCCTCGCGCAGGGCCCTGGGCACGGATGCGGCTCTCCCCGTTGTTGGTGTTGGGGTTGGGGTTGGGGTTGTTCGTATCGGCGGGAGTGTTCGTAGTCATCTGTGTAGAGGTGTTTGTATGTGCTTGTGTGTGTATTTTCCCTTTGGTGTGTGTGCCCCCGTGGCCGCCCGTGGTCGTGGTCGTGGTCGTGCTGGTCTTCGTATCGGTGACGGTGATTGGCGGCTGGCTCTCCTTCAGGGCCACCTCCTGCGGCCTACCCCCACTCGCCGTACCTACACTACGCCCACCGCCCGCACCCGCGGTGCTGCTCCTATCCCTCTGCCCTCGGTCTCCTATGTAGGTAGGCCTACGCTCGGCACTCTCTCCCATACCCAGTATCACTGTAGGTGTGCGTTTTTGTGCGCTCGCCTGTCCGTGCCGTGAGCCATTTCGGGCCATCCGCCCGCCTGAGCTGCGGTGTGTGGGGGGGTGACCCACACTCTCCGCCTGAGAGCTGGTATTCGCGCGTGTGCGTGTGTACGTGCGGGTAGTAGACGTGTTCGGTGTACCGTCCCCCTGCCCCCGCGAGCCTCCGGCCCCCATACCAATACCCTCTACCACCTGCCGCACCTCCTCATCCACACTGGTGATAGACGCACTGCGTAGGCCTTTTGCGTGTGCGTGTGCGTGGGTGTGGGTGTGTTGGCTGCTCTTCCGATGGGTTGTGTGCTGTGCACTCGTAAACCTCTCGGCCACCGGCGCGGTCTCCTGCGCTCGCGCGTGTGCGTGGTACATCCCCTGTGCCCGAGACGGGGGCGGCGATTGTCCCAACATCCCACCACCCGGCCCCATGTCCTGGCTAACAGGGCTGTCCTCGACCACAGTGTCTGCACCTATATGCGTATCGCTTTGGGTGCTTTGTTGGCGCTGCATGGCTCTGCGCACAGCCTCGTTGGGGGAGGGGGGGGTGTCGGGGTGTAGGCTCCCCTGTGTGTGTGGGCGTGGGCGAGTGTCTGTGCTTGTGCTCAGGGAGTGTTCGGTGATCTCGGTCACTACGTCTGCCGCGGTGTCTGGCAAGTGCACCACCAGCACATCGTCTGGCAGATCCATGAGGGTGTGATGGGGCGGTTGGCCCGGCTGAACAGAGCAGAGAACCTGGTACCCAGGGACGGTATGAGTGAAAAGGGGACGACGCAGTACAGATAAGTAAATAAGTACAAAAGACAACGGACAAAGGAGCGGTATCAGAAGGTGTAGGACAGATAAGTAAATAAGTACCAAAGAGCAGTGGGAGTGTAGTGACTTTACGGGGAGACTAGAAAACGTAGTACTACAGAGTAGCAAGAGTAAAAGTGTATTTTCACTGCGGATTTGGTACTGATTGACACTCAGCTATTGATATTTGCCGAGTGCGTATGCGTAAATTGACAGATATGTGTACATACTGTAGATATGTATATGCCCATATATAAAAACATGGCAAGACATCATGCCTATGTACAATATGTGCACACAATATATACAAATATTAACTATATTCATGTAACACATGTAAATATCGACAGAGATATATATTATCTCACAACCGCACACACATATATATCAATATAATACGAATATATGAATATAATAATATAACAATATAAAATAATAATATACTAATATAATAATATAACAATATAAAAATATAATGATATAATGATATAATAATACAATACTATATTAATATACCCTATGTACATATACATAAATACTAATACTTAAAACAAAAACAAACAGATGTACACGTACACCTCTAATTCCACGCCTACACATAGCACCCCACCTCCCCGGTAGTCACACCCTACACCATACCCACATATACTACCCCACAACATAACAAACATGGCCCACTCTCCCACGCACCGGGTCGCTGTGTTTGGTAGGGCTGATCATCACCACGTCCTTGTGTGTGCCTGTGCGCGAATGCAGTCGCATCTGGTAGCCTATGCTCAGTGTCAGGTTCTTTGCCGTGGGCGTGGGCCGGTAACTGGGAGGGCTCACGCGCAGTTCATTGTCTCTGCAGGTGGATTGTACGTATACAGTTGGTGTTTGGTAGTGCATGTGTGTGTGTGTGTGTGTGTGTGTGTGTACGTATACGTAATTGCACATGCGTGTCATGTGTACACTTGGTGTTTGTTATTGTGGATGTGTATGTATGTATGTTGCGTGTCATATGTGTACACTTGGTGTTTGCTATTGTGGATGTGTATGCATATATGTTGCGTTTCATATGTGTACACCTGGTGTGTTCTATTGTGGAGGTGCGTGTAGGTATGTATGTATGTAGTTGTATATGCGTTGCATGCACGGACTTGCTTGTGCGCGCCTATAGGAATGATTGGCATACGGAAAAGACATACACAATGCCTGGCACTAGCCACACATCTACACAGCAACATACGTCTACACAGAGTATCAGTACGTGCAATATTTACGTACAAGCTATGACCATCATTGACTTAGGTGGTACATACGCACATATGTATACGCCTACATAGATGATCAGTGCATGCGTTATATTCACGTACACATACAACCACCATTGACCTGTGTGATACCTCCACACACTTGTACACACCTACGCAGAAGACCAGTGTGTGTGTTGTATTCACGTACACGTACAATCATTTTCAACGTAGTGATCCTCCCATATACCTCTACACGCCCACACAGATGATCCGTGAACGCGATAATAGTACGTATACGTATACACACACCTGAGTGATCCGCGTGCCTTGTCGTTGGGGGGCATTGGCATGGGCGTGCTACGTGTTGGCCGAGTTGACTGTGGGTCTTCTTGGGACAGATCCTATGGTACAACCAAGGGAATTACATTGAGATATACTACTTTACACTACATTACATTAAGTTATGCTTTGTTCTACTACGAGATACTACTATGTAGTACGTGATACTGCGTTATACTGCAATGCATTACTTTGTACTACGTTATACTGATATATATATATATATATATATACACGCCCTAATACACAGCTACAACCACTCACATCACACATCCACCTACCGTTGCGCCCAGTCTGTGTGTCAGTTCGTCGAGAATGTCTGAGCCGTGCACATCCGCGTCGCTAGTGATAAGCTCGGCCAACTCACGGTGGGAGTTCATCGGTGACAGTGGCATGGGCGTCATGTCGCCCGACGCATCATCGCTCGGAGGGGACAAGCCTCGGCCCATAGTAGGTGAGTCATTGTCAGTGTAAGGGTGACTGTGGTAGTTGTATGGTAGGAGAGAGAGCGAGGAGATTTAGTGTATGAGGGCGCCTTGTCGATGTCCGTGGATGATCACATTCATATCGTTCACACACACACACACATATATATATATATATATATATGTGTGTGTGTGTATTC
>NW_014040443.1:3110-5604 GCF_001186125.1 Sphaeroforma arctica JP610 | reverse complement strand
ATATATATATATATATATATATATATATATATATATATATACGTATATATATATATATATATATATATATATATATACATAATATATATATACATGATATATCACACTCACCTATCGCGAGAGGCTAGTTTGAGGTCACTGTGCGAGTCCCAGAATCCGGGGGACATGGCAGGTGACATGGCGGCTGTGCTGGTGGCTTCGTACGACAATAGCGGAGGATAGAACAGTGACGTGGGTGCTACCAGTGGTTGTGGGATGGGCGTGGGTGCGTTAGAGGATGACCCTGGTGTTTAACGGGAGAAAGATAGGGGAACTGTAGATGAGAATGTGTATACTGGAAGTTGGGGTGACAGTGCACAAGTGCTGTGTGTGTGTGGGGTGTTGGTGTTACGCTTCCGTATACTAATAAGCATATATATACTACATACATATAAAGAATAGACAACCCGACGTTCCATATAGTATCAGCGGCGGCTAGTGCAGTTGTTTTTCCGCCAGACACGCACACCTCGGCACTGACATATGTCAGATCCACATACGCGCATACCAAATCTACACCATTTTCCACACAAGCACGCTTACATTCACTGGTACATGGGTGCGCAATCCACCGAGCACACAACTACCTTACGAAAGACCACATACGTAGCAAATATGCGTACATCTCCACACACTCGCACCAATCCCACAAAATCCTATAAATGTAGTAAATAAATACGCACATCTCCCCACACTCACACCTACCATGTAGCCTCCCATCAATAGGCACACACCTCTACACACTCTCACCTACCATGTAGCCTCGCATCACTAGGCGTTGAGGTAGGCGTGGGCGTCACAGCCGACACAATGGCCCACTCGTCCTCACTGGCGTTTGCGCTGGTACTAGCTTGCTTACTGTGGTCGTCTGATGGTTTGCTGCGGTACTCCGTCTGCGTGCTGGGGTGCTCTGCCTGTGTCTTCGCCCCATCTCGTGCGTCTGCGTGATCCGATGGGACGGCGTGTATCCTCGGGGTTGCTTGTGTGCGGCCGTGCGCGCGTGTGTGTGTGTGTGCCTGTGTGTGTGCATGGCAAGGTGCCTGTGTTGTGTGTGCGTGCGTGTCTCGCTCTGAGTGTGAGGTGTGGGGTGCACCCGTTTGTGCTCCGGGTAGTTTGTGGCCTAGTCTGGCTGCTGCGGTCTGTGCGCGTGCGCGTTGCTTTGGTGCTGAGCTGTGTAGTGAAAGACCCGTGCCACCCGCACCCTCCCCTGTCGTACTAGCACTGACCAGAGTGCTAGGCAGGGCCAACAAACGAGGGCTGTCCTGGCCCTCTAGGATCGAAGCGGGGTGCACATCGGGGCTCAAGGGAATGGGCGGTGTGACCGGTACAGTGGGAACTGGGTGCATAGACAGACAGTGAGAGTCAGTGAGACGAAAGAAGGCCAAAGGAGACTGGTAAACGTTCGTTCGAGGATGATTTGATAGTTAAACCATCCGTAAACGTTCGTTCGAGGATGGTTTAATAATTAAACCATTCGTAAACATTTGTTGGAACCAAATAATGTAGTAACATTGAACCCAACTCCACTGTTTCTAAAAACCACAATACATACCAAATAATATAGCAACATTGAACCCAACTCCACAGTGACTAATCTTCAAAAACCACAACACCATTAAACCCACGTGTACAGTGACTACCACTCTACAGCCTACCTACCAGACACCACAAACGCACTACTGAAGACTGCGTCAGGGTCAGCGTCTGCGCCGCTCTCATGCGCGTGCGCCTCCCTCACAGAGGGCGAGATGCGGCCGTGTGTTGACGCGTGCAGGCCTTCGGTGATCAGCCGTTGCTTAGCAACCTCCGTGAGCAGCTCCATGCTGTACGGCGAGGTCTGGGTGTGGGTTTGGCCGGTGTTGTCGCTACCGTCGTTATTACCACCGCTGTTATTAGCACGGGACTCTGTGGCTGAGTTGTTGAGCACACTCACATTCGCGTTGTTGAGTGCCTGTTGCGCGTCTGGGTTGGTAAGCGAGCGGTTACGGTGGGGGTCTGTTGCGCCGCCAGAGTTCGGATACAGATGGGGTGTACCACCTGTCATAAGTAGGTAAGCACGGGTAGTCATAAGTAGGTAAGTACGGGAACGGACTAGACATGATATGGCATGGACAAATAAGCCTGTTGTGTATCTGAGTGAGTCTGTGGTACCAGAGATCGGGTACAGATGGGGTGTACCACCTGTCATAAGTAGGTAAGCACGGGTAGTCATAAGTAGGTAAGTACGGGAACGGACTAGACATGATATGGCATGGACAAATAAGCCTGTTGTGTATCTGAGTGAGTCTGTGGTACCAGAGATCGGGTACAGATGGGGTGTACCACCTGTCATAAGTAGGTAAGTACGGGTACGGATTAGACATGATATGGCATAGGCCAAAAAGCCTGTTGTGTGTCTGGGTTAACCGGAGTTTGTTTGCGGTGTGAGTGGGTGGCACGGTTGTAGCATCTGTCC
>NW_014040443.1:0-1690 GCF_001186125.1 Sphaeroforma arctica JP610 | reverse complement strand
GGGGGTTAGAAATACAGAGTACGACCAAGTACGCTTGTTGTGTGTCTGGGTGAGTCTATGGTACCACCAGAGGTTGGGCACAGATGAGGAGGCACACGGGGTGGCAGATACAGTCAGAGGGGAGACGGGAGATTGTCGTGCACACGCACTAAGTAATGACCATGAGAATGTTCATGAATAGAACACACAGGCACACCAATATACAACCACATACACATACACCGTCCCATTCCGCTCTTACCGGAGATGAGAAAGTGGATGGGCTGGGCACAGGGGGTTGTGAATAAATTCAGCGGATACGAGGCGAACTAGCCGTTCACCCTCACAAATGAATCCTCGCACGCATGCACCCCCTGACAACACATCTACACACTCTCACAAAACCACACACCACACAGAACACCCCTTAAACCTAACAGTACCTGAAACCAGAGCACTTTACACATCTCACAAAGACACACATCATACAGACCACCCCTTAAACCTAATAGTATTTGAAACCAGAGCATTTTACACACACTCACAAAAACACACACTATACAGACCCCCCCCTTAAACCTACCAGTACCGGAAACCAGAGCATTTTACACACACTCATAAAAACACCCCCTATACAGACTCCCCATTGAACCTACCAGTATCTGAAACCAGAGCATTTTTCACACACTCACAAAACACACACCATACAGACCACCCCTTAAACCTTAAACCTAACAGTACCTGCAACCAGAGCGTTGAATGGGCTGGGCTCGGGGGGTGCGGATATGTCCAGAGGGAAGAGTGCGGTGAGGTTGCCATTGACACTGACCAGTTGATCACCGCGTGTGTTGCTGTTGTGTTGGTGCGCCATGCGCGGGCGCTGAGGCCCAATCATATTGCCGTGTGCGTCAGAGTACAGCCGATCACCTGTGTAGTCCACACGCGAGCGCTGAGAGTCCTGTATGAACAGGGAATTCGGACAAACATGAGTCCGTCTTCGCCTGTGTGTGCACCTGCCTGCGGAAAAAGAAGGGCCAGTTTGCGCCTGTATGTATATCTGCAAGAATGTAGGGGCATGTTATGTGGTACTGTTGTGCTAAGGCACCCTACGCGGGCGTTGTTGCCCAATCACACTGCCGTGTACATCCGACTACAATCTTTCGACCGTGAAGTCCACAGGGGAACGCTGAGTGTGCTATGAGATGGAGTTTGGGGTCGATCGAAAGTTGGTCAGTATGTACCAACCAGAATTTGGGAGATACAATTGGAGCCGGGAGGATAGGTGTCAGAATGTAAGTCGACTTGACAATTGCCAGACTGCACCTGTGAGTATATCTACGGGTTTATAAGTGTATCTACGGATTTATATATACTAGGACTAGAGTTGGGTAAACCATAGTCGGACTTCGCCAGTAGTACTTCCTAGAGAGGTATAGATCATACACTTGCATTCGAATAGTCGGTCTTAACGAGTAGGTACATTATCACGGATAAAGTAGACCGAATTCTGTTTGAATAAATACTGTTCAGTACTCGCTTGTAAGTTTATAACAAGTACATGCCCAGCGATTATAAAACCCAAATGCGGAGCTATTCCTGCATTATCTCCAATTACGGGTATACTAGTGATACGCCATGCATACATGGCTAGGCTATATAACGATATACGTATGTATATGAGATACATATGCGCATACGACGAGATCACAAC
>NW_014040444.1:112645-152309 GCF_001186125.1 Sphaeroforma arctica JP610 | reverse complement strand
TATATATATATATATATATATATATATATATATATATATATATATATATATATATATATATATATATATATATATATATATATATATATATATATATATATATATATATATATATTGTCACACCAATCACATAGGTGGATACATACAGCGATTTACACACATACATACAAACCAGTAGATACACAACGGGTGAGCACACGCACCGAAAGCCACCTTGTGTAAGAGTCCGAAGACATGAATCACTACACAGTGATCTGAATTTTAGATAAGTCGCGCTATTGTGTATACTATTACGAAATCTAGAGGATTTGGCTGCTTTCACGTTGCTTCTCAGAAACCAAGTGGTGCCTGCGATTTTCAGTACCAGTTGCATCCAGCAAAATATTATCCAAGCGCAAATACGCCTATCTGTACCCCATGACCAGCTATCTTTTTGCGCCCATATTTGTGAACACGCACAACCTGTGCAGTTAATTTATCTGATGACCAATGGGCCCACAAAGCCAGTCTGGATAAGGAGAAAGGGCTTAACTCTGTTCTATTAGATGTAGTATAATAGCACGATCATGTAAACCGGCTAAAGTTCCGATGAAGCTTCCTTCAGTCAGTGTACCCACACCACGAGAGACTCACATGTACCTGTTCGCTCATACGATGGAGCAGATGCCAATGGTGTGCAGTCGTTCAATTCAACGCAATGGTTTGCGAAATCCTTCGAACTAAAGCCATGCACCGATCCCAAGGCGTGCGAATATTTTGGCTTCCAAGTGGTTCTACCGGTCACAACGCTACTGTACATCGGACTCATTCTCCTGGGGGTCAACTCCTTAGTATACTACGCTTCTATCATGGTTGTGGGTTTCTGGTATGGCTTACCACGTAGTGGTGTGTGTGTGTGTGCTGTCGTTTCGGAGTATCTGTATGCGTGCTACGGGTGCAGGCTGAGAAATGTAATAGAGAAAATGCTTAGAGATGTCACTAGTTGTTGTTGTCCATATATGTGTAAGTGAATTGAAATACGTGCGCAAAATTTTTAATCTCTGTGTACATATGTATACCTTCAAGTAAATCATACTTTCCTATGCTTTTATTGGAGTGTAGGCCGGAATTTGTATTCTCGAACATATGTGTAGGTAAGTACATGTAATCGTTCGTGTACGTTATGACAGTGTGATATGTGGTGCACATGGTACCGAGATGTGCCTACACTTGAATGTTATTAATATCGAATAGTGTTCTCTCGGAGTTTACGCTACATATCTGTATGTGAATATATAGCTATATGTATATGTACGGCTGGACGCATATGTGTTTCAGTTTAAATATCACTTTGGTGCTGTACACAGTATCAATCTTCACCATGAGCTGCCAATATCGGCATCAGCAGTGTCTCTGCTAGACAGTTCCTGCTACTGCTGTACCAAGTACACTGCTACATTCAGATCGGTCGGTATAATTCGCGATACCCTGCCAAATCAGCAATTCAGATTCTCCATGAGTCATTCGCATCTCCACTTTTGCATGGCTGCCTGTCATGTAGTTGCGAGTCACTATATAATTTGTCTTGTAGTAAGCACGGCCCAGATAAATAGCCGTTAAGCCCTCTCGGATCACCGCTTACTCTGTTTTCAGCACACCTACCGGTGACTAAGGATGCCATGCAAGTAGGAAGTGTGTCACTACTGTTCCCCACGTGAGCCTGAACATTCGGCTGTGTGTATACTATACTATGTAGCAGCTATCTGCAAGCTGATAACTTGAGATCAATGTCTGCAAGTGCCATATATAACACATAAGTGAACCGCTCTCAAACAGGTACGTCGCGCTCATCAGCCAGCCCGTTCCCAGCTACAGCTTCATCGAGGCCTGCATGGGCCGTTTCTTGCCGTTCCTATTCATAGCCTATATGCTCTATCTCTACGGTGGCAAAACCGCTATCCCGCCCCCCACGCACATGCTGGAGCGGTTTGCCTTGTACTGGTTTCCCGCATGGTTTTTTGTCCACATGAACTACCTGACGTTCATCTTCCCCGATGAGGATATCACCGGTGGTGAGCAAGTGGTGACGGATGACGGTGGTATCGCTGTGGTGCAGCCGCCTGTGTCCTGGAATCCGCTGGCGATCACTCTGATGGTTGCGGCGTGTAGTATAGCACTGGTGTGTGTCGTGAAATTCGTGGCGTGCACTACATCACTGGAGGTTGTCCTGTTTTGATAAAAGGTATTGGGTGTAAAATGAATGCATGCCTTTTGGAGACCCTTTCTTAAAGGTACTAGTTGTTGTTATTGTTTATATTTCGGTGTATTTTGCAGCTTGAAGGTGCTTCCTATGCACGATCTAATTCTGCACAGCACTAGTGTGTGTTCCTGCATCACACTGTTGTTTTAGTTCCAGTTTTATGCAGTTATGTTTTGAATGCGGTCTTGCCTTCCCTTCTAAGCTGCTAATATTGAATCTGGCGACATCACGGTTTCTGTCGCGTTCCAAATAATCCTAGTCAGCTAACTAGACAGACATCTCTCTAATAGTTGGCGTTTCCCACTCCGGAAGTTGAGCATACACTACGTATTATTCACAGTGATCCTGCGTTTAGAAGCTAGATATGTATGTCATTGCGCTCAAACCCTACGCCTGAAAGGGTGCAGATGCTCAATCGGTGTGAGCGTATCCATTAGCTGGTCTTTGCTAGCTTCCAGCATTCTGCATATCTTGCATCTTTCCACGATATCACAGTCCGTATTCGCCTGCTATTTCTCTGCGTGTATGCATACTCAGTATTTCTTATGTAATTGGCATACGTATAGCTCTATGTCGTCCTCCTTTCATACCTATTAATGCCGGTTCATATTCAGCCCCTATTTCATTTGTGGATCCTCCCCTCCCCATCTCCCCACCCATTCCCTTTCAAGTGTCTCAGTTTCAATACACTCCACCCTACAGTTTCTGCTTTACAAACTGTTCCGTGCTATCTGGCGGTCCGGTCGGACACTCCCATATCTCACGGGATATATCAGTGCACTAGCTGTGCTTATACTGTTTGCGGTAGCCGTATCCAGTCAGTACTTTGTGCACCTGCATCACTACCAACTGGGTATGGCGATATGGCCTATCACAGCATTCTCCATGGGCCCTGCTGCGTTTGCGCAGGTAAGCACTTTGATATGTAGGAACGTCTGAAGGTATAGGAATATATGTGAAGTGGGTACGAGACTGATTTTCTAGTTCTTAGTCCTGTACTGTTGCGCCAGAGAGTCGACTTGTACTCCGGAAGGTCTAAGGATCGGTATGTATACAAAACGTTTACGATTGCATATTCATCCGTGTGCCATGACTATGAGTGGAAACCCAGAAGGGTGCCTACTCACATCCGATGATATGTACTCTTTGTCTACTGAGATTGGCGTAGTCAAGGTCCAAGCATGTACATGCACCGCACATACTTTAAAGATTCCAACATCTTTTGCACTCTAAAAATCCTCTAACCTACATATATACCTCTAAACAACCATATCCACATGACTGTCCCGCTCCATATTTTAACCCGCGGGCTCCTGCGTGCGCGCGCTTGCAATCCCACAATAGAATCCTACAACCGCACAAATGTCGACCCGCGTATCCAGCGTGCACCCACACATAGTGATGCACAGATATACAAACACTATTCAGATCGGAAATCGCCACACATACTTTCCTGGATACATTATCAGACACGTCGTTTCAGAAACACACACATACCCTCTCTCTCACTTGCAAACATCCCCGCCTTCTCGTATTTACAAAGATACACATGTCCTAGACCGGTTTATATCACATGCACGGTGCCTGTGTATTAAAAGATCCGCATGACTTCTAGTTTACACATAATTTTGACCGACACTGCTGGCATGGTAATAACATTAAATGTGCAAATGGCACCGGATTACTTTATATACGGCAGCTTTTCGCTAGATACTGGTTCACAGATATTGTCACTTGTGTGCAAACCTTCTTCAAAGAATTGTACTCGACAGATGACTACCAGCATGTTATTGAAAATGATGCTACTACACCTGTTCAGAACGTCATCGCCGGTTGCCCTTAATCATATGTTTGGTTATGTGGTTGTATATATATATACATAATCAATCAAGAATATAATTCATTCTCCTTAATGTGGTGGTCCGCACACAGTAACCGCGCCACATGTTGTTGTGACGTACTTTATGCATACACACCCTTAGACATTCATAGTGAACATTTTTACTCCTCATTGTCTTAATCCAGAGCATCATGGCTGGATTATACATCCAAGGAGTCGCCAGATGGGGATTCGGGTCAACCTTCACATACACGGGCTATAGGCCCAAAACTCCGGATTTTGTAGGCAATATAACAATCTCGAACGAAACTACCGATGGAGCGCTAGTTGAGTGGCCGGCTGCTAACTATACGATCGCCCCGGTGTATTCTGTGGTAAGAAATTGTTCTATATTGACAACATAGACTTATGTGAGTGTCATAGTGATTTCAATGACAGTAAATTTCATGTATGGTGCATGTGCAAACTTCAAAAGTCTGCTGATACTACACCTTTCTGCGTGAATTCGTGTATTGTATTGTATAATATGGCACTTGGTGGTTTATGGATATATGACTACATCTGGAGGTCATCTACGGTTACTTGTAAGGGATTTTGACACGGTTGCAAATTTGTGTGTCAATAACTAAACTTCGTAGCTACGTACAGCTTTTATCCAAAGCTGCAGGTATTCACCTTAAATGACAAGTTTACAATACGACAATACCCCATGACTCTTAATTTTATGGCTACAGATCTTTAATAAAGTTCACATACTCTATATTTGTATGAGCTAGTTATCGAAGCTGGAAAATATGACCATCACTTGCACCTTTTATAATATATGTGTTTGAGTTATCGGTGCTTGCCCGATACCTCTTTCTTTGCCAGCTCTTTGTCAGTTGTATGCCATCTGTATTGTTTGGGGACAATGCATGGTGAGCAACTTGTACGGAAATTTATGTCCGGTATTGAATGTTCGGTCCGGTTGCCCTATACACAGGTGGTGAATACAATTGAAATGTGCCGAGTCACTGACACGCAGTGCCGGATAAGTGGCCTTCTCCCCGGTCTGTCGTACCACGTTTGCGTCCGGAATGTAGTTGAAGGCTACGAAGGAAGCTGTGAAGGTAACCAGAGGTTCAATACAACGGCGGCACCTGACTTGTAGTTGTGGTACAGGTATTTATAGCGGCACCTGACTTGTAGTTGTGGTGCAGGTATCTATAAACTAGGATCAATTAAAGTATACTCCATATTGAATCTTCGGGTGTAACGGTCTTCTTGCGATGCTTGTTCTAATTTGCCTGGACTGTAAGGGGTCGACCATATACATAAAGTATTGCATGGACCGTGCACTTACCAAACAGCATGATATCCACTTTTAATCATGGTAAATTACTCCGCCGGCAATAGTGACCATTTCGTAGACTGTCCATATCGTTTTGCGCTTTTTGTTTTGAAGGAGGCTGATGTTTGGCCTATCCATAATATGCCTTACAGCCACATCCCATATAATCAAATATGTCGAAACCTGGTATAGTAGTATTTCACTGTTGACTTGACAGCTACAGAGTATTGTTGTGTTTCCATTGTACAACAGAGAGTCTAACTGCTCCAGGGACATCCGTTGGCGCGGGAAACCCCTTGGTTTACGTGTATGTGCCGGCTAGATGACCCTGTGCGTGCGATAGTTGCGCCTATACCCTCGTCCACCCGGCCCAGGGCCGTTGTTCGACCGCGTTGCGAAATATATTGAAGAACACGTTCCTATCACGCTGGAACAGGAGTTGCTTTCCCTTTCGTCCGATACACGTCGAGCAACGATGCACACACCTAGACTTGTCTCATGGGCGTGTCCACGTGATAGACGCTATCACGGACTAAAACCCTAAAACCCTTTGGTCTCACCTGTGAAACTAGCGTCGCCGTGGAGGATGATTGGGTCCTTCAATCATCTCTATAACTTGCTGAAGTTACGGATAGTAGCAGCGGTGACTTTGCCCTCGCGGTGTTGGACGCGAATCTTAGACTCGGACTCTGACACTTTTCAGTCGTTGAGGGTAAAAGCGCGTGATATCGCATGTATTGTGGAAGCCATTGGACACGAAAACTTGATGGTTTTCTGTATATATATATATAATTTCTTACTGTAAATTTCCAAACTTGCATCAGGCAAGATATTCTAAACCATCATGAACTCCCAGAAAGAACTTTTTTAGTGATAAAAGACGTAGTAGCTGAAGAGTGCGGAGAATGAGTGCGTATTTCAGTAGACTAATAGGTGAAACTGGTGAAACCAGTTTTGTTGACGATCGATCATATTTGATATTCAACCAAGTTATACCCGCAGACACCTTCTTTTACAGAAATCTACACTGATATTGTAAACATATACATATAGTTGCTTTCCATGATTTCAAAGCCGTTTGATTGCATAACGACGCTGCAATTTAGGAAAAACAATCACAGTTCGGAAAACATAATGCACAGTCAAATTTGAACCCGATATATATATATATTGATATAATAAGTATTTTCGCTTAACGCAGACAAATTCTTATAAAGTTATATTTAAAAAAACACAAATCTGTTGCAGATCGATAGAGCAACTCTTAAAGTTCAATCATAGGCCATTCGACTTAATAATTAATCGTACATATGCACAATCACAATACCTATGGACATATTCTGCCAGAAAACTATGCGAATACTAAATATATATTGTTGAACACTTAACTTTCGTATTATGTGTGCTGCTGAAATCCGTTTGCTTGCTGCTGACCCATTGATTGATAAGCGTATAAAAACGTGTATCAATGGCTGTTATTTTAATTTCTCCCTTCCGATATCTCGTTGAACTTCACCTCGCTGTGTATCAAATTATACTGGGTACCCTAGTTTTACTGAGTGTTGTTATTGTAATTTGGCACGCGATTCATATTTATATAGACTTGCAAAATAGTATTTATGTCTAAATGGGTCATGGGCGTGCGTTAACTATAGTCAAAAAGCGGATTCATTTAACTAGGCAGTCTATGGAGTTTTGCCATTTCATGAGAAGCCAGCTTCCGACGCTGTATATGGTTGTTTTTAATATCTTTTAATGTTTTAATTACCTCTTGCCGATCCGAGAGTATTTTTGCTTCGAGTGAGAATGTTCCAAGATAAGAAAATAATGTCTTTGTTCAAGAATATGTCTTTGTACATTCGTGTTGTGTGACTGGATTATATGGTAATCCAATGCTTTGTTTGAATCATATTACCAGATTCCACCTTTGCCAAGATCAATTTTATCTAAGAAACGCCTATCTCATGCCGCCGCTTTCTGAATTGATAAAAAAAATTGAAGACGACAGGAAAATTGAAGCGCTTTCAATAGCACCTTAAGCTGAAAAAAAGCTATACAGATAAATGGTTTATTGTACACATATAGCGTTGTAGTTTAATAGTGCCTCGTTTTAGTTAGCTACGATTTTTTGATGTATTAATTGGCGACTAAGAATTGGTTTATCTGGCTACTTTTCGTTTTAGTTGGTTGCCAATTTGTTGCGGTTAGACGGCCGAAATACTCGATAAGCATGGGTCCATTGATGGGACAAGGAGGTCTCAGAGATATCTATCAGAAGAGGCAAGGCGTGAAATGGGGATGGACGCGTTATATGAAACGGCCTATGAGGACTGTAGAACGCTAGCCACAGCTATCATGGGTGGAGTTGAGAATCGCCGCGAAGAAGACGTATGCGCTGGTATGGGAGTCTTTAGGGGTTTTCAACAACAACAAAAAACCCCTACCGATCGAGCAATCAGAATACCAGATACAATGTCGTCAACTAGGGAACTTTCACATCTGAATTCACACTTAAGGACGAAACTGGAAACCCTTGAAGGTGTCAATAATACAGTCAACTCCGCCGAGGAGAAGTTAAAGCAGCTTGAATTCGATATAGAAGCCGACGAGGCTTTAAAATCTATACGACAGAATGTGAAGGAGGCTAAAAGTTCCCTCGACGCTACAAAAACAGAAGAGGCAAGGCGTGAAATGGAGATGGACGCGCTATATGAAACGGCCTATCAGGACTGTAGAGCGCTAGCCACAGCTATCATGTTTGGAGTTGATAAGCACCGCGAAGAAGACGTATGCGCTGGTATGGGAGTTTTTAGAGGTTTTCAAAAAAATCAAATCCCTACCGATCTTTGATAAAGGAGAGTTTGTCTCTATAACTACCGGGGTTTTGTAGATGCTTACGACTATGTTGTAAAAAATTACTCACCGACGGAAGCACTTTCAACTATTCTCACGGAATTTTGTAGTCGGCTGGATGGTGTTGCTGCAACGGGTATATATCGATCCCGGAATTAACGACCGATTTGGTTGAGGCACATGCGATTGAGTGTGATAGTATAACAAACACGGGGACAGTTGCAACCGGTCATATAGTCCCGACAACAATAAATTCAATCCCGATGGATAATTTCTTACTAACTTATCGCCTTTAAACGGGCACTTTTACACCCTCTCGACAAAATATCTCATCCGGCATGTCTTCATCGGACACCATTTTTACTTATAACAAGGTATTTAATAGGGTGCAATGTTATGGTCGAATGTGAATAACAAACACCACAGATACGGGACAAAGGGTTCTTATTTTATTATAACTATGAACAATGAAGATAGTAAACAACAAGACCATAATTGTATCGTTAAACACAATGTCGGCTATAATTTCATAAATATGAGGTTTTATTTTGCTCATACATATCACCACTGGATAAACCTTAATTACTTTTATATATCTTCAACATGAATAAAAATTTATAATTTCAATATAAAACGATGAGATATCAAATAAAACAGTTGAAAATGAAATTGAAATAAATTTTACGAATAACTATCCTGATTGGAAAACATACTACAAGAGAACGAGAAATGCTTTATATGCGAGAGAGTATTATTAACTGAACTGGGAGACCATTATGGGGTGAGACAGGCGGAGAAACAAAAGGCACGACGGGAAAGGAAGAAGGAACAGAAGAGGAAGAGAGAGAGAAGGTCGGCCGCCACCGTGTGGTTGATATTTAATCTAAACAATACTGATTTTCAATTCTTTTAAAAACCTCACATCTATAATAAAAAGAAGAGAAAGAATGACAGTCCCCAAATTAACAATGACCCACAAAAAATTAGGCCAGAGACAAAAAGAAATGAAAAATCACAAGAACTATATGAGACCAAAACGAAGTTTCGAGGGACAGTATGATGAAAAATTGAAGAAGAAGAGTGAGACACATATTCGATTGGCCGAAAAAGGGATAGCGATAACATTATTTATTTCAATTTGGATAAAGTTTAATATGTATCAGGCTTCAAAAGGGAAGTTGAGATTGTCGAACTGCCGCGAGAAGCTCGGGGCGAGTGATGCAACAATGGAAGGCATACTGTGCGTTAGTTCACGGCGATGGATACAGAATACCTCTACCCTTGGGTGAGAACTATAACCTGTGTGCCGTTGCGTGAAATAAAGCTGGCCCACACTTGTAATGGTAATATGACCTGAATCGGTCTGGGATATTTACCAAGGAGGGTGAGGTTGTCATCCGCAATTCCGGTTCGGAGCGAAGTTGGGAGCTGTCCGATACCACACCTCACAACTGATGTATTTGGGATATCCTGGCTAGCCATAGCGGGAAGTATCATATGTGGTACCAGAAGTCTCGAAGATTTGGTATTGACCGAAATCTGGAAATAGTTCTTCAGTAAAGTGACAAGACGGAGTATGGGGAACATCAATCTATCGACTAGTACTGGATGGAAATCAATTGGTGTCTGTTGTTCAAGGAGAAGGAAGCTCCCGAGACGTTCATGGAGAGTCCATATGCCGTGGTAATCATGCCGACCCTGTGGTTGTTGTAGTAAGTAAGAAAATAATAAAGCCATTAATATCGACCCCACCCCTATAAATATTTTGAAAGTCACCCCAATTCAAATGGAGGAAAAGGAAGACGAGGTTCAGAAGAATGATAGAAGAAAGGAAAGAAAACCGCAGAGAAATACCCCATGTTGAAGAATGTTTTTGAGACATTCCAGAGTAACGAAAATATGAAAAACTGAAATCGGCCGTAAATAGACTTTATATTGGTATGGGTTTGGGCGACGAAGGACTTCAAATGATACAAATGTGAATTTTTACAGGACACACAGGATGTGGTAGGAACGATAGAAAAGTACCCTCAGGGCGGTAGAGTTAATAGATTTGCATCCGTTGCCAAGGTTTTGACTTTGGTCTCAAGTATCAAAACATTATCACCTCGCTTGAAAACAATATTTTTTCTGATGCCAAAAGTACCGAACTTAAGTTCATCACATCGTTGACCATGCATAAATAGACTTTATATTGGTATGGGTTTGGGCGACGAAGGACCTCAAAATGATACAAATGTGAATTTTTAGAGGACACACAGGATGTGGTAGAAACGATAGAAAAGTACCCTCAGGGCGGTAGAGTTAATAGATTTGCATCCGTTGCCAAGGTTTTGACTTTGGCCTCAAGTATTAAAACATTATCACCCCGCTTGAAAAAAAAACATGATGTCAAAAGTACCGAACTTAAGTTCATCACATCGTTAACAATGCCCATGTATTTAAACTTTGACTGAACAACACTTTAACAATAGAACAATACTTCAACAATAAAATAAAGAAAAATATATACTTGCCTTGTAAATTGTTGTACTTAATTTACCCATACTTATCTCTTGATTGCTGTGATCCCTGATTGCTGTTTGCTTGACTTGTATTCTTTTCGATAAATGCCTTTCCAACGAGAATTTACGACTTTTGAACTTAAGTTTCGACTCCGGGGATATGCATAAATACACTTTACCATGAACAACGGTGCGCTCGAGCCGTATACTTAGGTCCCTCTAGCTCTCAGAGGATAAATGCCAGCAAGCTACCCATATATGGGTATATTCTTCCTATTTTTTTCAACCTGTCACAGTAACAGTGTGTAGTGCTTCAGCTTGGGGAGATTGTAGTCGGAATTCCCATATACAGGGTAAACTTAGTTTTATGACGGTTTTCTTAGGATTTGATAAACCTGGTTTTTGATTCGATCCGTTTGGGACGAACACATGACTCATTAGGAGAATCTAATAGCTATAATTTAATCTAATGAAGACGCGACGTCTCCCTGCGCATTCAGGGAGACCGTTCAGATACAGTTATTGAACGAGTACTTACCACAAACAAACAGGCAACAAACAGGCAAAAAAAAGGTATCAACCCCGCTACAAACATATTGCTAGCCGACGACACTCGATAGCCTGCGCGATCATTTATTGAGGAAATGATTGGCTGAGTCAGTTTAAGCGATAGTATATAACAATATATGCACATGATAATATATAAAATGCTTATAAAGTACAATGTGATATAGTTGCATGTATATACAATATACAAACAGCAAATCGATGAGATCACAAGACTACAAATTTAGTAGAAGGCTTAAACAAAGAAGTATCAATCACGGACGTAATGGAACTATGTAGAGTTCCATTTGCCGTGAAAGAAGTGAACGAAGCTTATTAAGAGCAGTGACAACCTGTGGCGTTGCTATTTCCTGCATCACCATGTATCTACTTGCTGCCGTTGTGATTTAAATAAATCAATAGTGCTGAGTGGCATGTGTATTTATGTCAATAAATAATCACAAAGTTATATTATATTATAACTATATTCAATTACCTGATTGTGTCTGCGAAGATCGAGGTGTCGTTTATTCGAATACTCAGTATGCTTCACCCGCCATCGATTACAATCCTCTGATTGAAAGATATCAGGTTTGAAGATACGTAGATCTGTAATCGTAAGAAATCAAGGTGAGTGAGTGTGTCACTATGCTATGTACTTATCAATATCTGTAACAAGCCTACGGTGTTAATAGATGTCCGATTACATACTTGGATAATGCACCTAAACTACACTACAGTCAATACACTACACTACACTACAGCCCATGCATACACTACACTACAGACCATACACTACACTACACTACACTACAGACCATACATACACTACACTACACTACAGACCATATATGCACTGCACTACATACCATACACTAAACTAAACTACAGACCATACACTGCAGTCTTCGACCAGTGTTTCTCTTAACCATATTAGAAAACGTCCGAACTGATAGCCGTCGATTGCTCCGCCACTTTCTATCGCCCTTTGTTTCTGCACTGCTGAATACACCTTTGAATCTTTCCTTTGAATCAGTCGTGTCGGCACGTTCATTGTCTGTTCGGGATAAATACATTGTGCTCATCCTTGTTACGTGAACATCCGACATCGCCGTCATAGCGTCTGTCGCCAAGTCTTCAAGATAATGCTTCATAATACATTCAAGTCCCACTTTCCTTGGGATCGGATGCCGCTTTCGCTGGCTCCCATTTCGGAATGATTAAGGTATGAAATTTCATGCAGGTGTTAGTGTGAATAGAAATGTTGTGTATATGTATCCTATAGAATCTAAATCACTTACTTTGCTACACGTGCTAAGCCGCGGCATACATGCGTGTTCTTGTTCTTCAGGAGATCAGCATGACCCACGTCTTGTAGCACTCGCTTCACCACCGTGGCTAGAAGAGCTCATCGGCTGTGAAGTGTGTATGCATTGTTAGTGAACAAGATATATATGTTGGTATAGGCACTAAAAGATGCACATATGCGCGCGTTTTGGTGTGTCCTAATTTATCGTACGTTCTATTGTTTGCGCGTCCTCTAAGGATAATGTACTCATCCTGCCAGCTGTCATCTTCAGGATCAGTTTTGTGACCGTCAATCTTCATTTCCTCGAAAAAATAATATAGACAACGCTGTCCATGCGCATATGAGCGCATTCTGATCGTGATACAAGTATGCAAACTCATGTATCCCAGTTCCATCAGTTTTGTTTTCATTGATCACTGCTACTAAGCAGTCGTACTCCTGTATCATGCTATCATTCGCCTGTGATAGAAATGAGTTGTGATTGCATACAGATGGTAGTGCTCCTACATAATATCATGTGTAGTTAAATTAACAACACTGACCAATTGTATGCAAATGTAATATTGTATGCAAATGTAATCTCACATACCTTTTATATACTGCAACAAACAGAAATCGCGCTTCTGGAATTTTCTAACAGATAATCCGCTGTAGAGCAATTTGTGGGCGAATGTATGCATGCATGTATTTCGAGCTGAATCTGATGTTTGTACATTTTGTCTACTACGATCTGATGCTGTTTCATATTATATAAATTTTGCAAGGTATCTAAACCGCGACTAGTCTTAGATTGGCGCACTCTTTCTGCGGTCTTCTTTTTATATTTCATAATAACGCCACCTACGCAAGCCAGTCCAGTTCATCGCCTGTACATCCTACGAGCCTTGCAAGCGCATGGAGACTCCATTAACGTTCCTCCAAAGAACCAGATGTATAGTCTTTGCGAACGCCTGCAAAATTCGAGTAAAATGAATAAATTGAGTATATATACGGCTAAATATATATGAATCAAACGTTTATTATAAAAATATCTTATACTTTTCAGCTGATCAGCTTGAATGTATTGCACGCATGTGCACGTATCTGTGAACACGTCTTCTTTAACCTCGTTCGTCTGGATGTGACTCGTAAATATGCGCTATGAAGCATTCCTTGTGTATACCCTGGTGACAAATACTGCACTGGTCTCCTATTCGAACTTTCTTCCTCGCACAGCCTTTATATTTGCAGTTCTTTCGGTCGGTTCGTAGACCGAAAACAACCACCCCATCCTTATTCCTCCTCTTCTCACGTTTTAGTTCCTCAATGAGGCTTGCGTGTGTCCCAATACCCGATAAAGTCGCTTCTGGTCGCACCGCAACAGTAGCTGTTATCGAGCGTGTGACGCGTGCTTCGTATGTATTGTTCATGAGCTCTTTGAAAAGTATCTGACAATACGTTCGCTGGTCCACTGGAGTCCTTTCTGCTGGTGAGGGTGTACCTTTGTATAGGAGCCATGAATCTACTATACACATTGCAAGCAGTGTTGTACCAACTCTTTTTTTCCCAACTTCTCACATCTAGTTTTTTTCTTCTATATTGAGTGTATCTTGACGGTATCTGTTGTGCCTACCTACAATATCACTAAAGGAAAAATACTGTTTGACTAGCTGAGGTTGTCGACAGCGCACTTCTTTTGAAATAACACTGTTTCCATCGTTCTGTACCCTTTTACGTGATATTGTTCTGCCCTCTTTGGTTGTGCCATACGTGTTGATGAAGTATTTTCGATTTCTGTTTGACCACACTGTAGCCGAGTATTGGTTGTCATCTTTATCTGTAGTCACCATCGATGACCAGTGCCCTTCACAACCAGACAACTCTTCCCTGCTCAACACCTTCATCGGAAACATTTTAGTAGCTGTCTTCATAACACCTGTGAAATGAGGGCCTTTTGCACGTAGTGCAGCAGCCTTACACTGCGTGTCCGGTCCCAAAGTATTTTTGTACGAGTCGTAAGGTTGTTGCGGTGCCATGTTGGTGGTCGTCTTCGTGCTCGCGTGCACTGGCTACTGTGGATTGCACTAACTCGAGTTCTATGAGGAATTGACCATGGCCACAACAGTTAGTCCATATCTCACAACCAGCTTCCAGTTTTCTGTCCAAGGCTACGTAGTGTGGAAGACCAGTATTTAACCATTGTCCTCCTAAGCCATACCAGCGGCTCATACACTCATCAACATATATGTCGCTACTCGCCGTGATCGTGTGGTCTTTTTGCTCGTTGATTGCGTCTACGAATCCGTTTACAGGCGACCAGAGATGATCCTGATAGTTGGGATTGATGTCGTCTGTTGTTTTCTCGGCAAACTGCAATGTAGACAAAGTACCGTAGACGGGTGTTTAGGACCGGACCAGAGGACCGAACCTAAGGAAAATATTTAGGACCGAATCAGAGGCTCGGGCCTAAGAGGATTTTATTGAAGAACGGACCCGAGGATCGGACTGGATTTTATAATATATAAGTTAGTGAGAAGAATGATGACTCATCAGGTATCATCATTATTTAGTATCTAGGAGACCATAATCTTAGATACGGAGATTTTCACAATCTGCCGTTGTTAGAGAAAATCTCGTCCCACATAGGAACGTGATTAATAAATACAGCAGACGCGCCGTTCATAACTGTAAGTTTCGGTCTATCAAGACGATATTAACACCTTAAAGTAATTAAACGCGTAGGTAAAATCTAAGTATCGTGAAATTCAAAGTAAATAAACGAAATGAGACTTTTAGTAAAGTTAGGTATGCCTCGTGAAAACAGCAATACTCTGAGGGATTGTGAGGCTGAGACATTGCCTAAATATAATCCTCTCAGTACTGTTTTCGCCGAAGGGATTTTATTTAGTGTTTCGTTGTCGCTCTATTAGAAACTACAGTATGTTTCGTTGGGGGCGAATCCGAGAGACTCATAAAATCCTATCTTTAGAAGAAGAATTTTTTTTACTCCTGATGTCCTTAGTTATTGCATTAACCAATAACTTGTCACTTATCAAGAATTACCGACTTAGCCTTCATCAGACTGGCACATCTGGTTGGCTGATCGGAGGATAAACTAGGTAACGTTAATAGTCCATAGAAACCTATGTTCGGTTGAGCCATCTCGCTACCGAAGTATTCAGATATAAATAAAGTTGGAAAGTAAATATAGTTCTATTAATAGAACTAGACTAAATCTTATGTTTTGTATTTTACTGGAGCCTTTTAATGAAATGGCCTTGTCCAAATATCTGATATGTAAAATGGAAAAGGTATTAACTAATAAAGCCGTTAAAAACCATTTAGGAAACTTAAGTTCCTCGTGCTATTGAGAGTACGTTTATAGTTTACGTACTGCTTAAGAGTACGTTTATAACATAGAGTCTAATGTGGAGGCCCAACTATTAGATAACGGCACTTCTGACTGAGTTCACTTATTCCAGACTTAACACTTTTGACTAAGCGCAACTCGGTTTTGACTACATTTTTAAGTGACCGAACTACTGTATTTATTACACTGCGTTCTTAGAAGGTTAAATCAACTAAGAAGCAACTTAGTTTTATTTATTTATTTTTTCAACGATGACGGGACCCAAGCCTAGACCGTTTCCTACGGTGGGTAAGCAAGCCTGTGACCAGCTGCTGAAATGGTTGATTGGAGCACTTCGCCGGTTAACAGTGCTACGCAAAATGGTGGAGACAGCACTTGCCAAAGAACCTGCATCCGAAGACGATAAGAAAGTGGAAATCCATGTGGAATTGACCCGTTTACTATCGGAGGCCCTGTTCTCAATCGAAACCTTGGACAGGCTTAGACAATCCTCAGAGTGGATTTCTGATCACGAGGGACACTTGAATGCGCTGATGCATGTGCAGGAAGCCACGGAAAAGATTACTCTCGTTCAAGAGCAACTCCACCAACTCCGTGAATTGTCACTGGCGGGTATTGACACATCTACGCCCCAGGACTCGGACCAGGCGAAAGTGGATGACGATTTTTCGGAGCCTCAGGTCGTGCCAACAGTGCAACAACATTAGGCTCCTCAATACCCAATGCAGGCAGGGCCGACACCCACCATCCAGTTACCTGACAACGGGGCTAACAACATGAAGCAAATTAGCCCGGTGAAACGTAGAATTGGACGTACGAAGCCTGTACCTCAGGTGGCTCCTCGTGATAATGTCCATGTCACTCGTAGATAGCGGTTGTTGAAGAACGCTCAAAATCGGGCAAAAACAATTCCGATCCCTGATGAGATACCGCCTAATGGGCCGGATTGGTATCAGGCATAGAAAACTTTGGTGAAGTCGCCTGATAGAATTTTTTTTGGAACCTGCGGATTTACACTTGGACATGGACACTCCTCGGAATTTATCGTCGTCGGCGAAGCGTTCCTTTGGTGCCTTCCGCAGAGTAATGAAGTCTCCGCAGCAACAGATGAACCAGAGTCACGTGGCAACGAACCACTTTCGTGATAAGTTGCAACGTCACCGTAAACCACGTTCACCAGAAGAGTTACAAGAGAATTCTCAGGATGCGGCGAATGTCCCTATTGATACGATTCCATACCGCAAACACCTTCCTGTTCATCACGACCGCTACTTGGAAGACCCACAGGCAGTGAAACGTCATAAAGACTCGGAAATTACGGAGCCTAGTATTACTGCATCGACAGCGGCAGAGATGAAAATGCAAGTTTTCAACTGACCCAACGGATGATGCATGCAGAAGCAGACGGACGCATAGACGATGCGCGTGCGCTACAGGGTCTAATTCGTGCGTCGAATGAGACTCTGAAGACGTGTTCAATAACGGTCGACAAACGAACACCGAAGGAATGGCCACCCAACCCACAGGGCAATTATTATTTGGACAATCCGCAGAAGATACAGTTACATGCTTTTATCTTGAACTCGCATAAGAATGCGCGATTCCACAAGCTAGAGCCGATTCACATGCTAATGGGCTTACACCGAGCTCTACAGCATGAAGGGGCTCCTAAGGCGCTATTGGATTTTATTGTGGAAAACGAGCAAAAATTACAGTCTATGACATTTGAAGATGCCACTGCATTTATTGTACGTACACAAGAACAAGACCTGGAGGATAATGCATACCGCCAGGTATTAGCATGCATGAAGCTGAAGCCATCGGTACCGCTTGATACTCAGATTCGTGATTTTGAACGCCAGGTGGAGTTCATGGAAATGCGACAGTATGAGAACCCTCTACAGGTACACCGCAACCATGGTATACTTAATATTATACGCCAAGCTGCAGGTGGAGCGTACTACCGGGATACTCTTCGAATGTATCCACAGTGGCGAAACTACTCGTCTGAGAAGATGCGTGATATATCCCGTGTGAACATTGACAAAGCAGAAGAAAATCGCCAGGACAAGTTTTCGCGACCTCGACGAATTCCGGGGAACTCGCGATCACGTTCAAATTTGCGTACGGAGGCGAATACACGCGCTATCCCGCATGCACCGTCTACGTCGAACCCACGGGTTCGTTGTCGATCATGTGAGCAAAACATTCCGCCGGGACCAGGACATGCAAGTCGTTGTCCTAACTTACAACGGGTACCGGTCCAGGCTAGCACAAGTAGCCGCACACAAAATGGTGAGGCTACAGTTCAACGTACATCGGCTACAAGCACATCGACACGCGGGGCTCACGGATCGGGTACTAATTTCCGACCTCGTGTTAACTTAGTGGACGGTGATATTATGCCTGATCAACCAACCACCGAGACAGGGGTGACTGAAGTGACGCACATTCATGACTTGGTCGATGAGTAGTATGTGCAGAGTGACGATGAGTTGATGGAAGAAGAGCAGACACCCGACGGCTGGGAAGTTGGAACAGACTCGGATTGTCAGGCTGGGGTGCCTGATGTGAACATGTGCATGTCATTTGGTCGTACGGCAACAAGAATATTTGCAGTAAAAGATAAATTGTTTCCTACTGACAACCGTGTATATGTTACTTTACAAGTGTACGGACATGACATGCGCACCCTTATTGACACGGGGGCCAATCGTCCAGTCATCACTCAGGCATCCGCGGTTAAGGCACACCTCTCTATTACGCCACCGGCCAAGGATAGTTACATATACTTGGTGGACAAAGCCTTCAGGACTTCACGTTTGGGCAAAACACAAGCAACAAAGGTCCAGTACGGGTCAGCTGCTACTGAGGGTTGTACATTTGAACTTGTGAACCTACCGGATAACATTGATATAATACTAAGTATGGATATTATGGGTGAGTTGAGATTAGGCTTAACCGGATTGGTATCTCCATTTCTAGAGATCAATCGTAATGTTATGGATAAACTACTGGAACCAATCAATCTTCGAATGGCCCCAGACTTGTCCGAGCCAGATGATATACGCGCACGCTTACGCCAATACCTGGATGCTACTGACACTATTCTGGATGCCGCTCGCTGCACACTCCCGGGTAGTAAGGTGTCACTTCCTATTCCTCGGGATAAACTCCTGCGCTTACGTCGGCAGACAAGAAATTTTGTATCTGACGAATACAAACCACATGTAACGAAGCAAGTACTCAAATGGGAACACGAATTGGTCACCAATCGTCGAACATCGGTGTCGATTGTTAACTTTTTTTGTTGGCAGTACCGTCATTCACACCGTCGGGTGAACTTATTAAGGTGCGCGTGTGCTTGGACTTGCGGCTTATTCCGGGCGATCAGTTTACGCTTCCGAAGGTCAACGAGATCATTAGCAACTTGAAGGTCAAGCGATACTATACCACGTTGGACTTATCGGCCGCATGCCATCGGTTACCGGTGCACATCGATTCGCAGCACATGTTTTCGTTTACATGGGATAGTCAGCAGTACTCGTTTACGTCGGCTCCCTTTGGATTGACGACACTCACGTCATAATTTCAATGCACAATCAGCAATTTGATGGCGGGACTGGACGTGCAATGCTATGTTGATGACCTAATAATTGCGTCAGTCAACTACGAGGAGCACATTGCTACGGTTCAAGAGGTCGTTTGACGCCTGACGGAGAATAACTTCAAACTTAATCAAAAGAAATGTCACCTTGCGGTGCGAGAGGTGATGGTCCTGGGAAAGAAGAGATCAGTTAAAGGCATTGACGTGGATCATGAGAAACAGCAACGTTTAATTGACCGGCCAGTTCCACGATGTCAAAGGGATATTGCCTCTGCGTTAGGATTAGCAAACTTCTTACATGAGCATCTACCTAACTTTGCACACAAGGTAGCTCCACTCCGAACCGTTTCTAAACTTAAGCCAAAGGAGCCCATTGGAGATCGTTGGAAGCCAGAACATCAATTGGCGTGGGATCAGATGAAGGAGGCTATCATGTCGGCAGTCAGGTTGAACTTTCCTGTTGATGGTGTACCATTTGAGTTAAAAACGGATGCAAGCGATTATGGGATTGGTGGCGCATTGTTGCAATTGATTGACGGATGCAAACATTACCTGACGTTCTTCTCAAAAACTCTCAACAAGGCACAGCAGACATATGCAACCCCGATGAAAGAATTATTAGCACTTACCTATGCTCTGGTTCACATTCATGATCATCTCATTGGACAGCGGTTTACTGTACACACAGACCATAAGGCTCTCATATACATGAACGTTCAGCTGAAGCTGAATAGTATGTTACAACGATGGCATCATATTATTGCACAGTTCAATTTTACTATTACACATGTACCTGGAGAACTGAACAAGTTACCAGACATGTGGAGTCGTCTTCATGAGGGCACGGCGGATATCAACTACTCCGCGGTGTTCTATACGTCATGTTGGAAGTTGTTTCCGGATTTCTTTGACTAGATTCAGAAAAACTCCGGATTTCTTTGACTAGATCCAGAAACACTTTGGACCAAACGACGTCGACGCCTTTGCCTCGAGCCATAACGCTCAGCTTCGCCAACACTGGTCGTACGACAAGGATGGCGGGGCGTTTGAGTTTGACTGGGGCAAATACAACGCATGGATGAAGCCACCATTGTAATAGCCGGGCCTCCACATTAGACTATGTTATAAACGTACTATTAAGCAATACGTAAACTATAAACGTACTCTTAATATTACGAGGAACTTAAGTTTCCTAAATGGGTTTCAACGGTTTTATTAATTAATACCTTTTCCATTTTACGTATCAGATATTTGGACAAGGCCATTAAAAGGCCCCAGTAAAATACAAAAAATAAGATTTAGTCTAGTTCTATTAATAGAACTATATTTACTTTCCAAATCTATTTATACCTGAATACTTCGATAGCGAGATGGCTCAACAGAACATAGGTTTCTAAGGACTATTAGCATTGCTTAGTTTATCCTCCGTTCAGCCAACCAGATGTGCCAGTCTGATGAAGGCTAAGTCGGTAATTCTTGATAAGTGGCAAGTTATTGGTTAATGCAAAAACTATGGACATCAGGAGTATTTTTTCAAATATTTTCAAGATAGGATTTTATGAGTCTCTCGGATTCGCCCTAACGAAACATACTGTAGTTTCTATTAGAGCGACAATGAAACACTAAATAAAATCCCTTCGGCGAAAACAGTACTGGGAGGATTATATAAAGGCAACGTCTCACCCTCACAATCCCTCAAAGTATTGCTGTTTTCACGAGGCATACCTAACTTTACTACAAGACTCATTTCGTTTATTTATTTCGAATTTAACTATACCTAGACTTAACCTAATCGTTTAATTACTCTAAGGCGTTAATATCGCCTTGATAGACCGAAACTTACACCATGGCGTCTTATACATAAGGTGTTGCGTAAGGTGTTGCAGGACAAGGCGTCGGCAGCAATATGTTTACCGTTGAACACACGCGCACCATGGTTTGCGTTATTTCTGTCGATGATGCAAGTGGACCCGTTACTTATCCCACGTACGGCTCACACATTTTTGAAGCATGGCTCACAGGCTTGTAGTAAATACCCGTGCGAGCATACTATTGTGGTACGTATTGGCCCTCCATCTGGGTACAAAGTCAATCCATCGTTTTGGTGTGACTTAGGCTTGGAGGTACCTGTGTGTGAAGACGCTAGTACACGTTATCAAGAAATTGGGCACAACCGGTGATGACGAAACGAACGCGACAGATTGCTGCACAAATTCCTGAGATATGTGCGGGCGCTACAGTGATGAATCATCCAAGGCACGAGGAAGCGAACCGTCGTGTAAAGTTGACATGGCAATTTCATGAACAAGGACATCCGGCCCCAGCAGTTACAGTACAACAGATGCGGGATGATGGGCATAACTGGGAGCAGATGCTTCCAATCACAGAAGAGGTCCGCAAATTATGTCGCACATGCTTGGGGAAACGATACGATGAAGAAGGGATTTCATCCTTTAATGAATATTACCGCTCGGTACCCCTGGGATCACATACAAATGGATATCAATCCTATGGCGGTCACATCCACTAAAGGAATCCCACTAAAGGAAACAAATTTATTTTACATGTGCTTGATGTGGCGTCGGGTTACTCTATTCTACGGGCGATACCTGCGAAGGATGCAAAGACAGTGGCGGCAGAGTTAGTGTCAGTGTTTGGTGAGCATATATTTCCTCGTAAGATTCAAAGTGACGAGGGCACCGAATTTATAAACAATATTGTCAAATCCATCACACGAGCGTTGGGCATTACACACAAGACGTCCCAACCATACCGCCCGCAGACATTGGGCGCGGCAGAGCGCCGACATAAGGAAATCCACAAATGTGTGAGCGCATTGTGTGATGGTTGTCCGGAGTTGTGGAATGAACGTCTACCGTTTACTATGTTATACCAGAACCTTCGGATATCACGACGTCACAAGTCAGCACCATTCAGCGTTTATTTTGGTCGGCGACATGTCCCGTTTGTAAGCATGACTGATAACTTACCTGGTCATATTCCTACTACGAATGATGCATGGTTAATGAAGCTGGATGATTTGGAGAAAACTATCCTACCAAAACTTCATCAGAAAACAATTAAGTATACTGATGCCATGGCAGAGGCTACGGATCAGATGAGTAAGTTTGATTTGATTGAATTTAAGGCGGGGGACGTCATGATACTCGCACAGGGAGCGACGACCAAAGTCATGAAATCACCGCTTGGTCCGTACGTGATTCATAGTCGGGAAAATCAGAGTTACCATCTACGAGCAAAGGATGACAGCAAGCCGCCTGAGCTCAGAGACCGACCCGTGAATGTGGAGATTATTGGCTTGTCCATCGGGCTACGAAACCACCACTGGATGAATCTCTATGAAGAGAGAGAGGTTCGACATTTCGACAAATCATATCGCACCGTCATAATGAGGCGATTCAACAATCGGAATATTTGGTACGTTGGTTGGAAGGATCTCCTGCATGTGTGACAGCCGATGCTTTTGACGATCCCAACGTCATGCCCGCATATCGAAAACGGATTCAAACGCGCGAGAGCCGACGACAACGACGCCTGGTACAAGGTTAGAGCAGCCTGGGTCGATGGTATGTCTGGCCGAGGTTGCGTCATTGCTGCGTGCATGGGTGATGACAACATACTCATATAACCGATAGTAGATATTAGAAGAGTAATCTTCTTTTAATAACAGCTGCTATATATAGAATAGACACCTGTATTCGAATATATATTATACACGAGCTGCACAGATCACTATTAGAAGACACATTGCTTACATATATTACGATAGACAGACAAGATACATATTCGACAACAATAGAACATGGAAATGATATAAGTAATTTGATGCATCATATACACTATAAGACATCACGCATACATAAACGAACAAGGGTATACACTGGTATCATAATAATATACGTGTAACCTCAATATAACAGACATAGAAACCAAACACACGACGCCAAACGTCGCTAAACACGAGCGGTGGTGGTGAGTCGCAAGTATATCTATATGCTTAGAGTACAGGCGAGCACCCTGTTGGCTCTAGCTCAGTGGCGAGAAACCTTGAGGACACGGCGCATTGAACTTTGTATAAGAACTTTGAAGTTGGTGAGCAACCGCAGCCTCACTAGTGTGATACATGGCATCATCACAGTTGACATAATAGGCCTTATGGTTATTTAGATGCTGAGAGTACAGGCGAGCACCCTGTTGAGTCATACTCAGAGGGGAGCAACCCTGAGGACACGCCGCATTGAAATTTGCGCGAACACTTGAGATTCGGTAGGAACCCGCAGCCTCAAGCGTGTTGCATAGTCGCCGTGAGCGATGTTGATTTGTATAGCATTATTACGTACCAAACGATATCATGTGTATACACGGCGGAACGTGTACAACATTATTACGCAGGAGGCGGAACAATTACGTAGACGACGGAACAGGCGTAATCCTAGTGGTGTGGCAGGCGGAACATGTAAGACGCTGTGACGGAGTCACGGAAAGCGTACCCATCTCAAGTATGCCCATGAGGACATCACACCACGCGCATCTCATACATTACACTTTAAGTCATTAAGAACAAGAGCAGACCAGAGTAAGTAGGTTTAATGGTATACTACGATATGGTCAGGGACAACAAGGAGTTGTCATTGATAACCACTAATGGTAGGCATGACAAATAGGGGTGTCGCACGCGGTCATCCCTGTGATGATAGAAGAAAAAGGATAGTACAATGTTATTAGAGTCAATATATAGCATAATGGTAACCACCCGCACCATAGGCAGACGAGAGGCGAACACACTATACTTAGGATATCATGTCATAGAATCACACAAATTTCACACATGGCAATTAAATTTAACAAATTAGGGAAGTTCAATCAATGCAACACAAAATGACACACACAATCCCCACTAGATAGACAGTTTTCATACAAGAATGGGGGTATAGACGTACACGTACAGATATTAAAGTAAATGTATATCTATAGTCATATACCATTACAGACAATACTATAAATCAATCTAAAAGATAACACAATTATACAGCCATTCCCAAACATGCATACACGCTAAATACACCACAAGACGAATAGGATAATATATATAATACATCTTTGAAACGGAATAAATGGATGAATTAAGAACAGAAAGACAGAAAGACAGATACTTGGTTGTAATATATAGCGGCTGTATCCGCTTCACGCACATGCACATCACAGTATCGGGCATAGTGCCACAAATACTCTCCTTTATGCAGGAATTAATGAACCATTACACACACACTACAGAAGAACATATGGAAACTTGTTTTACGGTGATTTCTTACTACGTAGACAATAGAAAAGTCAACCACGGTTGACATAATATTCACAAAACGTCAAACGTATTACATATGTACACGGAGTTTAAATACGGAATATTGTAACGCATTGTCTAAAACATTTTAACGGATTCGACAGCCGGGTATACATAGTCAGACGCGAGACATGTGCCAAATTAGGATATACATATAATACAAGACAATACGTTGTGCAAGACACATAGGCTGTTATAATTAGTGACCAATTAACAACTAATTATCGACAAAAGTTTGAGACATGGGTCGTCATGTAATAAATATACTGTTAAATAGGCATAATTATAAAGTATAAAATCGACAGAATGTATATTTACGACCACGGGTTTGATGTATAAAATTAAAATATTAAAATAGTTTATATATGATTATATTTTTTATTACATTTGGTATATTTATAGCACGTAATTTTTTTAATTTAATACAAAACAGGTACTTTTAGTCTGTTTACAGTTGACTGAGTGATATTTTAGCCGCAATTATTTACGACAAATGTAATAATTAGTAATAGTAAATTCTAACGATGCAATAACCCCACGGTCCGTATAGGATATTACCTTTATATTTTTATTCATAAATTATCACAGAATTATGGCTTAAATATTCATTGAAAAATACCAGCACTCAACTTGGCGGGGCTGGACAAAGTACCGTAGACGGGGATTTAGTACCGGACCAGAGGACCGGACTGACAAGAGCAATTTAGGACCAGACCAGAGGGCCGAACCTAAGGAAAATATTTAGGACCGAATCAGAGGCTTGGACCTAAAGGAATTTTATTGAAGAACGGACCCGAGGACCGGACTGGATATCAGAATATATAAGCTAGTGAGAAAGAATGATGACTCATCAGATATCATCATTATTTAGTAACTAGGAGACCATAATATTAGATACGGAGATTTACACAATCTGCCGTTGTTAGAGAAAATCTCGTTCCACATAGGAACGTGATTAATAAATACAGCAGACGCGCCGTTCATAACGGCACTTCTGACTAAGTTCACTTATTTCAGACTTAACACTTTTGACTAAGCGCAACTCGGTTTTGACTACAGCAAGCTCTGAAATATATCGTCGAACCTTTGCCCTTCCATAAAGCGTCCAAAGTTGTACGGCGGATGGTGCTCATGGTCTCATTGCTGCCTTCGCCAACAATCCGCACGGCTGCTTGCTAAAATCAATGAAGAAGAACTGCATATAGACCCCGAAACATCTCAATAGCTCCCCTGGCGTCAACGGATGTCCATACTTCCTATCCTTACATTTAGCTAGCAAAAGATTCGCCAGTGCACACGTCTCTACTAGATTGCCTAAAGGAAACATGGCATAGAAGTAAGTGATTGTATCCCGCGCAATTTCATCTTTTGGACCGAAGGTCTCGTTATTAGCGATGACCTTCCATGATTGCTTTTCTTCCGGACGTGTATCTGCATTGACCACCTTCCATTCCCATCGAACACCATATGCTTCAATATACTCAGGCCGTACTATTGGTGTTTGGGTGGTCTGAGTAAATGCGTTTTGTTTAACACGTTCTGTTCCTTGTGTTTGTGTCATTTTATCTACACTACTAGTCACACTACTAGTTTGTCGTTCTGATGGTGTCACATACACAGGCACAAAGGTACTGAGATAGTGTGAGGGTGTTTTATCGTTGTTGATAATGTCTAAGTCTAAGTTAAGCTGTGTGTCAATGTTAGAGTTCAAAGTGTATGTGTCAACTGGGTCTGAAAGTGAGGGTAGGGAAGTGCTTGATGGTGCAACCATTTCAGGCCTGTTCGGGAGAGAGGTAAGTTCATTGTAATGTCTGATGGCGCATGAGATAAGTTAGTAATGCGCACGTCTCCAGGTACGAGATGAGTGTCGATTTCTGAAGATGCATATCAAGAAGCGTGTGCATGCGTGTGTTGTGTATCTGTTGTTGCGTGTGCATGCGTTTGTTGTGTACCTGTTGTTGCGAGTGCATGCGTGTGTTGTGTACCTGTTGTTGCGTGTACATGCATTTATTGTGTTCCAGTTGTTACGCGGGCATGCGTGTGCTGTGTATCAGTTATTGCCTGTGCATGCGTGTGTTGTGTATCTGTTGTTAGGGCTTGTAGGTGTTCGGGTACACCTTCACGTATTTGCTGTGAACTATAACGGGTTTCTGATCCATGTTGTTGAACCAGAAGTGCGTGTCGTGCGAATGCTGCTCGTGCTGGACCCGAAATCAGCATTTGTGTGCATGCCGGTGCATCACCATCTTCTATTTCTTCAGGTGGAACCAGTGCTATGGTCTGAAGAGATAGCGCTTGTGTCTTTGTGTAAATATATCCCTCGCCATCAGTGAAATCATACACACTCAGTAATCTTCCACACCATAACTCTGCCTGTTGACGATGCTGTACTACTTGCATTCACTACATTCGCCTCCGACCTGATGTCCTTATATCGTAACCCAAAGCGATTCTGAGCGTACCTCTGGTCCATATGATGCCAACGGACATAAACGGTGGTGCCTATGACTCGTTTGGCAGCTGCCGAGTCATTTTTAGGCACCTTAGGCATGGTTATAGTTATTGTAATCTACTTAATATCACACATAGTTGTGTGCACACAGGCTGTAGCACTTTTTGTATGTCTCGACTTATAGTTGCGCTATCGACGCGGTCGAAGTTTGGCGCACTTCTTACTACTTCTTAAAGGTGATAGGCTATTTAAAGGACCGAACTGCTATCGCCCATGATGCGATAATCGTCATGCGGTTACCAGCCCATTCGGGCTAAAATAGCCCGATTGGGCGACAGGATCTATTATTTTAATCCTGGATAGTGCTCTACCAAACGATGACATATTTAGTTTTATCTCTGAGTTTTTATTTCATAATGTCAATGAATCGTCAGCGATTGATTTATAACTTTCACCTACAACCATATTATTCTCACATAGATATAATATTTGTTGTTCGATTGTTCCCGTGTTTTCGGTTCGAATAGGTTCATTCACTACTTCTTCAAGGTTCAAATTGAAATTTTTTCTTTTTGAATTTATAGTGGGTATAGATATCTCTCCTCTGGGCATTACAATCGAGACAAGCAATGGCACAATTCGATTTCATATGACCTATTGAATTGACCTGTCATAAGATCGTAAGTAGACTTTTAACTTCTTCCGGATAGTATTCCATGGCGACTTTACAATAAATACATTTACCCCCTTGTTCGTATTTAGTTTGTTACAGAAAACAACGATCTATAAACTTGTCCGCATCATATATATCTTTATTCATATCAGACCTTTTTGACCATTTCATCATACTCATCAGAGTTATTTTGACGGGATCCGAACAATTCTTACACATATCGAATATTATGAGGACAGTACCGTTGTTTAACCCAGCAAACCTCGCACATCTTCTTCATTTCACCATCATCTCTTATTCCAAATTTTTCCTCCGGGACTAAACGGTTCGATCTATTACACTTGATTAACTTCATTTTATACAAAAACCTCATCTCTTTGAACCGTTGTTTCAAACCCTTCATTTTAAAATTAAAACTTTCAATCCGTTTCAATCCGGATATAGACCCCATTCTTCATTCTAGCATAACCCGGATCTAACAATATATGAGATAGAGACAAGAAAATATTTTTATTGGGGGATTTCGTATCTTTCCAATTCTTAATAATTCAGTTATAATATCATTTCTATCTATTTCCAAATCATCACAGAAATCCTTCAATTCCTTTCTAAATCTTTCTTGTTTCATTTGTTTATTATGTTGATATAATAATTTTTTAATTTTATTTTCAAGAGTGTCGATATTGTATTCTTATTTAAAGACACGAATATTTTAAGTTTCCGGTGATTGCCGATAGTCATACTTTTAAAGGTTATCCAGAAGGGGGTTAGAATGTTTTACTTAGTTATTAGAGGGGGAGGGGTAAGAATGTTTTTAGATAATTATCAAACCTTATAGCCTCGTTAATGTACTGTTAGGTTTTACTGTTAGAGTTTTACGAGATAAATAAAGGCAATGACTATATAAACTATAACACTATAATAAGATTAGATAAGATTATATAACTAAATGACATCCATCTATCTAAATCTTAATGACATCTATATACTTAGACTTATTGCATCTTTATCTATCTTAATGACATCTCTTAAAACAATTTATATAGAGGGGACTTAATGAATACCACATTCATCTTATCCTATTATAGGGATAATATTATTTATTTCAATTTGGATAAAGTTTTATGTCTACATGTACAGCAGGCTTCATATTCGTTGGAGAGGTTTGTGAAAATTGAAGGGAAGTTGAGATTGTCGAACTGCCGCAAGAAGCTCGGGGCGAGTGATGCAATAATGGAAGACACACGATGCGTTAGTTCACGGCGATGGATAAGGAATACCTCTACCATTGTATCATAATATTACATCTATATACAAATCTAATTACGGATTGTTAAGCAGATTTACGATATTGAAGAATAGATATAAGCAATTATACTAGTCTGAAGGGGTAGTTTAAGTACCATATCATAAAAGGGTAGAAACCATAATTACTATAAACGTATATTATATGTTGAGTGTCGTTTTGGGAAGATATAATGTATATTATGTTATATATATATATATATATATAAATATAAAATATATATATATATATATATATAGATAAATATAAATATATATATATATAACCTCAATTCAATTGTTTCCATCAACAATACTTCATCTATTCTATACCTATCTCACTTCATAAACAATTCAGGGTTTGTATGTCTATATCATACAATTTTCTTTAAAAGTAACCGTTATACATTTGCTCAAGGACATCCAATATCAGTGCCTAAGAGGCATGTTAGCACTATATTTTGACTAATAGCTCATATATCCATTAATTCTCTACGCCATTTCTTCATCTGTACTCTCGGGATCGTCAAGATCAGCTTCTTGTATATCCGCCTCACTCTCAGATTCTTCATCGCTCTCATCAGCCCCATCACTCGCCACCTCGGAATCGCTGTAGGATTTGTATATACATAATTGTGTGCAAAATCCAGTGCTTTTATATAGTTGAGATATACGCATGTGAATGCAACTAAATGAGCACCCTTATTTGTGTATATGCACACACATGCATGCTTTACACTCGAGGTGTTATCGTGGAACAAAAACTCGCAATACATGTCGCCAGTAAAATGCCTAGATAGATCTGAAGCAGCTACAGATGAATATCTGATTAGCAAAGTTGTGCGACGACCAAACATGATTTGGCGCATAACACTAGTATAGCATTTAAATACATTCACACTGTCCAATAAATCGGTGCACAAGGCATTTGTATTTCTGGTGCTACCATTACACCAGCCCTAAACCCTAAACCCATCACACTTCTCCGGAAGTTTTAATATATGATCTTAAAAAACTGTTACACGTTACAACACCTATACCTGTTATCAACCTACTTCGGCGCTTTCACCGAGCATGCGCGAAACGTACGCTTCTCAGGCGCTGCTGCACACTTCAGCATCCCACCGTGAGGAAAGAATGCATCCAAACCATTTACACACGACCTTAAGTTACCTCAAGTCTCAATAGAGATCCAACTCATAACCCCATCTACCTGTAACACACGTATCACGTCTATACCTGTTGTCTGTCTTCGTCGGCGCCTTCACTGAACGTGCGCGTAAGGTGCGCTTCACAGACCCGTCCGTATTGGCCGTTGTGGCGAGCACTTCGTCTACACCATCCAAGAAGGCTCGATCGAGACCCTTGAGCAGGTTATCAAACAGTCCCTCAATGTCACTGCGCGATATCCAGTCGTCCGGTGTTTGATCGTAGTCGGCTAGTTGGTGTGCACTCTGTGTACATCAGAGGTGGAGGTGTAGGTTGGGTATTTTCCAATCGGGGTTCAAAACTAATTGGACTACATGACATATGAAGATAGTGTGGTTTTCGTTTAAGACACGAGCTTGGCGATAGATGTTAGGATAGCAGACATGTGCGGCCTAAATCGAATTGAAGGTAGCACTGACACTGACACGTCAAAATACAAAACAGCCAATACGATACACTCCATGTGAGATAGGCGTTGGTTTCGTTTCAAATGCACCTGTGTTGCCAGAGCATTTCTTTCCTGATGAGTTTTTAAGATCCAATCTCTGAGACATGAACAAACGTTCTGGTAACACTGAAGTAGGTGGATTCCGTGTCGCCTCGACTACAGGCGGGGTAATCCCACAGGATATTTATGCAATGCATGATCTATGCATTCTGAGCCACGGTATACACACATAGACTATGATAAAAAGGTATCCTTCGAAGTTCCTATCAAACATTGAGATGATTTAACACGCTCATAACGGTATTATTACCATTAGTTATGAACCCTGACAAGTACACGAATTACGGGAGTGTCGTTTCCTGCCATTTGTTCTCACTACGGTGCACTTCACTACGACAACTTTAGTGATCTCCAGCACGAGCATGTACATGTATATCAAAGCGATGGTAAAATTGTACGACAAACCGCTCGCAGACACACCTTTCTGGTATCTAGTGTATCACATAATTATCACCAACGCGAGCGGAAAATCCCAAACACGTGCATGCCTACCCTTTGCAGTTGTTTCTGTGCAACACTGTCATTGCACTCCTTCCTCAGATCGGCGATGATCACGCGCATGGCCTTTACCAGTTGCTGGTTCTCGTGCTCGATCTCTATCACATTCAGCAACTTGGACCACAGCTTCATGTAGTAGTTATCCCCATCCTTGGCAGCGTGTAAGCACTCATTGGCAATGGTCTAGGTGTGGAAACAAACGAACAACAAACTATGTTAGGCGATGATCAAAAATGTTTTCCTCGATTTAAATACAGGTACAATACGTTCACGCGTGTAGGTGTCGGCACTATTGAGAAGTGGATAAATACAACGGCAAGTGAGTGGCTTGCATTAAACAGATAGACGCCCAAATATAGTACATGTTTAAACCAAATACTGATACACAAATTGCTCGAGTATGGGACGGTTCCTATCATGTGTACGAGTGTCCCTTTCTGGTATGCAGCGAGCTGCTCTGGCTATTTGGTTATACAAGACAAGCATGTGCACACATGTACAAGCGAGAGTCACACGCACTTACAATGGCGAGTGCGTGGTGCGCCTCAAACAGACTGGCACCCGAGGAGTAGTTGGGATTGTTCTGGTTGAGTTGCTCAGGGCTCGTCAGGTATAGCAGATACGCACCCACTTGATATTCGTTCACTGGAGAAATGGCAGGGTAAGTGTTTTGAGAGCTCGTTCGCTGGAGAAATGGTAGGTCAGACAACATATATATACACACACACACACACACACACACACACACACACACACATATATATATATATATATATGTTCACGTCATGATGATGTGCAGATATGACCACGTCCACACACACACATGTACATAATATTGTGCATGCACTACACGGGTAAACGTTGACAGGCAGTCATCAACACGCCAACAGCCGTTCAATTAGAATGCACGCCAACAGTCATATTTCAATTTATACATATACATATAAACATAAAAACAAATATACATATATATATACATACATATACATATGTATATACATATATTCATACATACATACATACAGACACAGACACACAGACACACACACACACATATTTATATATAATATGAACTCGCATCCAATTATCAACACTTGAACAGTCGTATACAAATACCAAGAGGTCCCGTCAATGACCTCCAGCAGGCATTCATTATATACAGGAATACCCGCAACTAGAGGCAAGCACACACACATCGACCAAAATTACTTCGTGAAAAGGCGTCCGCCGATAAGTCCTTATTAATGCTGTGAAGGAATGATCACGCATACAAACACACACAACACATTGCCAAAACCCATCATACAATTACACATACACGTATTCAAGCGTACCTTGAAATAAAAGCGACCGTATAGGAGACTCTAGCAGTGTGTTCAATACGTACAGGAATGATCGCATGCACAAGAACACATGCAGGCCAACGTCACCGTACAAGTACAAACACACAGACACATAAACACACTCACAATTATGTGCACGGATACAAAGCGTACCTTCATAGAGAGGTGACCGTCGAGGAGCGTCGAGTAATGTGTTCATGATTTGCAGAAAAGACCGCTCGATGATGGCCTGGTGTGCGAGCGACTTATCGGCCACCGGACGCGCTGTGGCAAATGCAAACTCAGGGAAGAACACGCCCAGACACTGTATTGTAGATATGCAAGCATATATACACATAAATATAATAATATAATAATACACACACACACACACATACATATATATATATATATATATGAATTGCGTGTAATAGATACCATTTGTTGACATGAACCAGTGCGTGAACTATAGAATATTGAAAAGGATGTTCTAGGTACGAAAGAGGTGCTAAACGCTGAAGAAAACACGCACAGGCACTCTATGGTTAAAAAAAAAACGTACAATATGCAAGTTAGCGTAGAGCAATATAACTCATTATGTTCTTAATACCATCGTAATGGACAGCGTAAATGCGAATGCAATGCCAGCGAAGAGCACGCCCAGGACTGTATGGAAGGTACTTTAGTATACACATACGCACACATACATCTTTATATATATACAAATACGCACCCACACAACACACACACACACATATATATATATACATACATACACACACACACACACACACATATATATATATAAATAATGTGTATCGATACAAATGGTGACTAACTTACGCGCACCATAACTCATACCTGTCGTAACCTCTGGTCGTCGCTAGACATGGGATTGAAATACAGCACCATCAACGCAGCAAACACGGTGTGACTGGCCAAGTGATTAGTGTGTAACAGCTTCGCAAACCCCTCCGCGGCTACGGTGCGCATCTCGGCAGTGTCGCTTTGTAACAGATTAAACAGGATGGGAATGTAAGTCTTGATCGTTGTATCCACTGTAGCTTCTGTGTCTGACTCATTCTCGCCGGTGTCTTTGTCTCCTGTGCACGTGTAGCGATGTGGGTGTGGGTGTGAATGTGAGAGTGAGAGTGAGAGTGAGTGTGGGTGTGGGTGTGATATTGAATATACTGGTTGTGCACAGACATGCCTTGGTATAGTATAGACGCATGTGTAACCGGTGCACACACTTAGCACTAGCGCGGCTGAGGAGAATATGAAGAGGATGGGAATGCATGTCATGATCGTTGTTGTGTCCCCTCCTGTTGATGTGTCTAACGTATATTTGGATATGCTCTATTCCGCTCCGCATGTGCAGTGATGTGTATGCGTGGATGTTGTGTGGGTGTGGTGTGGGTGTGAGTGTGGGTGTGGGTGAGTTAGGAACTATTCAAATTGCGTATAGACATGTATCGGTACAAACGCATGTGCGTACCAGTTTGACTATCTCTGCAAAAACATTAACGAAATCATGATCTATGTCTTGTATGTTTTGATCGCTGTGTTCACAGATAATTCTGAAACTCTGTTTCCGGCACATTCTCGGCATAGTCGTCTGCATTCCATACGTACAGTGACGCGTGCGTTTGCATGTGGGCAGGTTGGTGCGTGTGCTTAGCTTCATATGATAGTAACCACACAGGCGATTGTGTCTACTGATATACCTATAGGTGTATATATAAGGAAATATATATATATATGCATAGCACTCGTATACGAAAATATACATATATGCAATATACAAATACGGAAATATACATATATGCATAATACTCGTATACAAATATACATATATGCATAAAACTCATATACGGAAAGATCCATATATGCAAAATACTCGAGCAAATTATTACATATATGAATTATACTTGTGTACAAATATACAAATATGCATAACTCTTGTATACGGAAAATCACACATATGAATAATACTCATATGCAGAGATTTACATATATGCATAGTACTCGTATACACAAATTTACATATTCGCATATAACTCATATTTACAAAATTGCATATATGCTTAACAAAAGTGCACAAATTCACATATATGACTAATGCTCATATACACAAATATATATATATGCATAAAACTCATACGAACAAATTTACATATATGCATAATACTCGTGCACAAATTTACAAAAACATATAATACTCTTACACACAAATTTACATATTTGCATCAAACTCATATGCAAAAATTTACATATATGCATGAAATCCATTTACAAATTAAAACATATATGCATAATACACATGCACAAATATGTGCAATACGCATAGCCATACCGAGAGCTTCTAGGTCGTTTTCCATGAGCGACATATTGTTCATGGACTCTCTAATAACATCGGCTTGTTGCTCTCGCTTGCGATCACTTTCTACGTGCGCGGATGATACGCCTAACGTTAAGGGACCATATACCAGCAGCAGATCAAACAGAGTCTTCACCGCAGTGAGCTGTGAGTAAGAATATAGAGAATTGAAAGAACGAAGATAAGATTAACATACACAGTAGAACATAATCAAATTGATACAAATAAAACATATATATATATACACATATATATATATATATATATATATATATATATATACATATATAAACATACACACACACTATGGAGACAAATACAAATACACACACACACATATATACATACATACATACATATATATACATGTACATGTACAAATACATACATGCATATATATGCATATAAATATATATGTATTTAAATGCATTTATATGCATCAATTCAAATTCAAATTCAAATTCTTATATATATATATATATCAGTATTGTAAAGCTTTTACTATACCCGACGCACCTGAATGCGGGGGCCATCGTTCTCAGCAACCTGTAGCAGCAGAAGAAGATAGTCTCGTCCGAACTCCGGGTTAATTACACAGCACAGACCCAGGCTACGGATAGCTTGCTCACGTATAAACGTGTTGTGGTTCTGAATCCCCGGCAGAATAAGGTTGTCGATCAATGCACTCATCTCGCCGTGGTTGATGTTTAGTCGCCGGGTCTGGTGACAGGATATGGTATCTTGCTCAGAGTCATAAATCGAAGATATTTTGTATACATTCTACGCGTATATATATATATATATCTCTCTCTCGAGAACGATGAACTATGTACATGCATATATAAGTAAAATAAAATAGTGCGTTGGGGTTGGTTCTGAATCAGGGGCAGAATGAGATTGATGGCCAACTCCTTTCGCCGTGGTTGATGTAGTCGCTGGGTGTTAACTACCGGAAGAACCACGCACAAGATGTGAATCGTACCTTATATACATGAGCAAATACTCTTACCAGTTTCAGTTTTAATAATCGGAAGAAGGTACGGTCATACGTTATGTATATATGCTAACACACACTCAGATTCTCCAACAAGCACACAATCCTAAACAACACAATGTACGCATCGGATTGGGTCAAATAGTCTTACTACAGCAAGGGCAAGAACTTCAATCAAAATATAATATGATCCCCTGTGTTCTCCAGGATCAGTGGGCAGATAGTCAGCGACCTGAACTGCCTACCGTCTGTCGTGAAGTCGGCGATGCTTGTCTCTGTATCCACCACCACGCAAGTTGACACACATCCACCCTTATTGACAGATACAGCCAGTCTAGCAGCAAGTATTAATGCAGCGTACATAACAGCTCCCATACTGTACACCCACTCTCTCAACGGCAGGTGCATACAGCTCGGATAATACAAACCACACACGACGTCCGTACTATACACACACCTTCTCCAGGAACAATGAGCAGATAGCCAGCGACCTGAACTGCCTGTCGTCTGCTGTGAAATCGGCAATGTCTGTCTCTGTATCCACGACCAGCGAGGTGTCGAGGCCCCCTGTGTTGCGGTAGTTGTTATCATCGGCTAGCTCTCGGATAATACCTGTAGGAGAGAATATCAGATGACACGCATAAGCAAGTACACAATACTAGAGGTAGACGAATAAACACGTACACAATACTAGGGGTAGACACATGAACACGTACATAATACTAGGGACAGACGCATAAGCACGTACATAATACTAGGGGTAGACGCAAAAGCACGTACACAATACTAGGGGTAGGCGCATAAGCACGTACATAATACTAGAGATAGACGCAAAAGCATGTACACAATAATAGGGGTAGACGCAAAAGCACGTACATAATACTAGAGGTAGACGCACAAGCACGTACATAATACTAGGGGTAGATTAATGATACTTGAACGAGACGGAGAAGATCGAAGACAAATCAGGACAAACTTTATACTTTTGATTCATGCCTTGGCAAGGCTGAGAAAATCAAATACACACAAGAACACCTTCCAAGCTCTAATATACTGCCGGAATGAGAATGAGATGATGCAGAAACGCATAGGAAAATGCACAGCCACAGACACAAACACAGGAACAAACGAACTCACAGATATACAGACACACACACGACTCCTCTCCCCCTCCTCCATACACAAACACAAACACATGCTTATATATATATATATATATATATATCTATATATATAAACATGAACATGAGAAAATACCAATCTTAGTTGTTTATAAATTGTTGCGCGCTCGTATACCCACACACACACCACATACCCGTGACCACGTCTATCCTATCGTTTGTCTTCTTGTGTGTGTGTGCAATGCAGTCCACGAGTGCGGGCAGGAGCACATCGCTGGTGGCTGCAGAGACCAACATATCCGATGCCAGTTGAGATAGTAACCTTCGTCCAACCTCATCTCCCTGCACATATTAGAACAACGTATTCTTATTATCTATTTTTCGCTTAGTATCTATCGTAAGTGGGTCTATCGATATATAGTATCCATCGGATGCTATTGCGATTATGCAGAGTAATTGTCTAGCGATACTTGGCATCTATCTTATGCTTTGTAAAAATCATGCCAGTGCAGCTAAAAAATACCCCCCTTCTCACCACATCTCCCTACACGTATTGGATCAACGTGTACTTAGTATCTATATTCTGTCTATGTAAGTCTAGCTGAAAAGGATCCCCTCGGTGTGACCTCAACCGGTTACACACAGGTACTAAGCGTACAATTGATATTTATAAGTTTTCTATGCGTGGGTATTTCGCGGATCGAGTTTGACTTCTATATACCAATGTATGGGTGCCCAAACCCAGGTGCATTTGTGATGAAAAAAGATATATGCATTCGTATACGCCTACTTGGTATATCCGCGACCACGAGCAAGTAAATTTGACTGAGGCTGTACTGCCAATTGTACTATTGACGTCTGATACCAAATAACTATATCAGCAAATCATATGTTCAAGCATGTCAGTGTGCAGCCCACCCCCCTGCCCCCTAACCGCCAATAAATAAATAGAAATGAAGCCTCCGCAAGCTTAAAAAAATAAATGAAAATGGTCCTATTGAAAGACTCGTTAAACGCCCGATTTCTGATCAATCTGATTGTACAGCGAATAATGGCGTGTGTAAAAAAAAATCGTCAATGTGTGGAGTATCCACGGATGATTCCCACCGTCTGATTGGTCGACACATAGTTGACTTTGATCCAGTACAATTATACACACAGCCACACACACTCAACGATGGTAACGGAATTATACATACAGTCGTAATCTTGGGTAAAATTGCCAGGCGAGACACAAATACACCCAAGAGCGAGGTCTCTAGCTTTATACCTACGTCTCGGAATTCGGGTCCAGCGCATTGTCTACATAGTAAATATAGATCAAGTAGCACATCGGCATCGGCACTTAACACGCCCACAATTCCGCGCGCAACTCAGATACACAATTACAAGGACACAACACAAAAACAAATATACGCCAAGGAGAATGAAATCCATAAACAAGCACACACATACACAGAGAGACAAACACAAACACACCTGCACATAAGCGCAACACAGCCACAACACGGGGCACACACCACATCACACAAGGCAGCAATCGTGAGCAGCTTGTTGGTGACAAAAACCACAGTGCTGGCGTTTTCGTCACTTCCATCGGCTAGAAGTTCCTTCTCCAGCGCAACGTACTTCAGGATGGCTTCGGTTAGCTCTGTCTGAATGAGCACCAGGACAATACGTACAAAGTGAGAGGGATGTAGGGATGTACATATATATATATACATAAAATTATATATTCATATATATACAGACATACATACATACATACATACACATACATATATGTATATATATATATATACATACATACATACATATATATATATATTGACACACACACACACACACACATATATATATATAAACATACATACATACATACATACATACATACATATATACATACACATACCTATATATATATATATGCATATATACATACATACATATACATATATATATATATATACATATATATATATATAAATATATATGTATATATACATACATACATACATACATACATACATATACATATAGATTTATATATATATATATAAATATATGCATAAATATTTATAAAAATGATCTTTTTGAATTCGCTTAATTAGCAAAAGGGCCCCAAAGTTTCGCTTGGACTGCAAAGGTTTGGTCCACTCTCGTGATCCGCTGTTAATGTGTATGTACAGTGCACACCAAAAACAAAGAAAAAATGTGACACGAAGATAGACAACTATAACGAGAATTACACATATTAATTTGAACATGTACACACACACACACACTC
>NW_014040444.1:109396-111113 GCF_001186125.1 Sphaeroforma arctica JP610 | reverse complement strand
CATAACATACATATACATANACTATATATATATATTATATACAAACTTACATACATACATACATACATACATACATACATACATACATACATATATATATATCGATTTATATACTGATAGGAATGTATATAATATACCACATGGAAACCATCTGCAGAAACACAGAGATGGGATCAACACACCTTCTGCGCGATTGTCCTTTGTCAGCGACTTGAAGGGGCATTTATCGGCCAGCATTCGATAGGCCTCTATCCGCACCTGTGAAGGTGTGAGTGCACACCTTCAGAACGAACACTAACAAACTAATACGAAACTCTTACAGCTTTAACAATATCTCTATATCGTATAAGTAAGGACGATAATCAAAATGAACGCCAAAATTTAGATACGACACTCTTATAGCTTCCATAATATTTTTATATCGTATAAGTAAGATCTATTGCATGAACATATCCAAACTAATAGCACACCCATACCGCTTCTTTGATATCTCTCGTGCGGGTAATGAGGGCCTTCAGATTGACCTTTGAGAGTCCGATGTGAGTCAAGGCTGCCTTTCGCACCTGTGGAGTAGGATTTTTTTATAAATGAGAGGGTAGTGCATACATAAGTGTAGGCTTAAGTGTAACAACCGTATACACACCGGATTGTGCGTATATAAAAATATGTATAGCTGTAGTCACCGTCCACGCACCCGACTGTGTATATAAGGTAAAGTTCAATCACCATGAGCACCGTTCTGTACGTATGAGTTTCAATGTAATAACCGTATACACACTACTTTGTACGTATAAGTATCAGCGTAAAAAGGACAGAGACATACAAACATACATCGGAAACAGCAGAAATATAGGAACAGTCGCGTGATGCAACACACATAGCGGGCGCATGCAAACGTAAGCATATAGGGCTGTTGCTGTGGTTTGCACACACGTCTCTAGAATAGATGTGCACGGCTGGACCGGTGATAGAACTCCCGAATATGTCATGTTCTCTCAATCCTCACTCCTATATGCAATCATTGCATACTCATAGCCGCCTACAACTAACATACCTCTGGACTGGAATCTGTTGTGGACATGCGCATGAAGGCCATGGTGATGGCGTTGTCAGGGTCCTCCCAACCAATGCCTGGTCCTTCCTAGAAATACAAAACGACAATGTGACCAGAAAAACCAGACAATGGGATCAGGATAATCGAACAATAGGGTCAGAGCAATCGGATCACGCGATCAGAATATCCAAACAATGATATCGGAAGATCAGACATTGCGATCAAAATAATCAGACAATGTGATAAGAATAATCACACCATGAATTTAAATAATCGGACAATGAGATCCGATTAAAATAATTAAGGATTGTTTTCCAGATGCATGGGACTGGAACGATTCGTGTACTTCGCTGCGCAAACAGATGCGAATGCCATGACAATCCAAGGCAGCTAAGAATCATACGTACCCGCACTAGTAACTAAGCGAGAGTGGAATGCGTAAACCACGCCACATTTACTTAGGACGAATGATTAAGGGGGGAAAAGCGTTTATACACCCACGTTGAATATAAATGTGTTGAAGCGTACAGGTAATTTTCAAGTATTGTGAAAGCCAGAAAAACAGGAGTGACATAGAATTAAATGTTCTTTTATTGTATTGTATGTTTCAGCATTCACAGACACAGACACAGACACAGCCACAAACACGGGCACGGACACAGA
>NW_014040444.1:101747-107346 GCF_001186125.1 Sphaeroforma arctica JP610 | reverse complement strand
ACACACACACACACACACATATATACATACATATAACTATTCTGATATATATAGATCTTCCAAAGACACACCAAGGTCGGACAGATGGCCTCGAGTTCCTGCTCGAACTGCAAGCGTTCGGCCTCGTCCTGCGATCCGTTGCTGTAGAACATACAGAGTGCACTCCAGAAGATAGCTGGTTCTGGCCCCAAATCATCGATCTTATACTCAGTCAGTACAAACTTCCGTGTCTGGGGTTTGAAGTGGAACATGCGCTGCAACAAGAGGGCCGTGGTAGCCTAGAGGGAGAAGGGAAGGCAATACAAAGTCAATAGAGTGACAACACAAGCGCCAATGGTATGTTATGTGTACGTAATATACAAATTGTGTGTACATGACCGAGGTTTCGAGGCTTTGAAGGAGAGGATACGCTGCAGCGTTTCGTTTAGAGCTGAGGCAGTGTAGAGGGAGAAGGGATGGCAATGGAACGTCGATGATATGACATGCCAGGGGAATTTATGCTTCATGTGTATATGGCCGAGGTTGAGCACAATGGCAGGTTACTGATATGTAATATATAGATGGCTAACGTTTTAGGTGAATATGGTTGAGGTTTGGAGGTTAGAAGTCATGAATGAAAAACGCAGCCGTGGCCTCACTCAACACACATAAGCAAACCCATATATACATATACATACACACACACACATATATATATATATTTATATATCATTATGTACCTCATTTTTGAGCACGTCAAAACGACGGAGAAACAATACTGGGTTATCGCCATCTTTGAGGAGCCATGAATCCGTAACCATGGAAACACAGGCCTGTCGAACACCATCCGAGCGGTCATTCAGTCCATTCGATAACACTTGTTTTGGATACGAAGCAAAAAATAGATTAGATTAACTTCAATATCTGATCCCAATATGAAGAGCGGAACGTATGGCACCTAGAATAGGTAACAGGATATTCTGAATACAAATCTAAGTACAACTCTCAAAAAGTCACGGATTGCACATAGCGTCTCAAATGCTCAAGCTCGCAAGGAAGCACTCTTAATATATATATATATATATATATATATATATATATATATATATATATATATATATATATATATATATATATATATATATATATATATATATGTATATATATAATATATATATACACACACACACATATATATATATATATGTGAATATATATATATATATATATATAGACATGAATTACAAATTGCACAATATAAGACTTCCTACCTCCTGAAGATACGACAGAATAACCAGACTTTCAATACGCACTGCCGGGGTCTTATCGAGTGTGCGCGTGAGCATGCTGTCAATAAGCTCGTCGAACATGAAGGACTCTACACCCATCTCCATACAGTTAATCAGAATACTGCGCAACATCTGGCAGGATCTGAGGGAAGTGGATGGTACCATATCAGTAGTCTTAATATAATCTGAAGCTCGAGACGGGTAGGATGCTGGTAGTCTAAACAGGTATATACTATGGATGCAACGGACGAGTACAGTACGTACCGTGGAGTTTGCTTGAACAAATTCATACCACAGAGATATAAAGCCCTAGCAATTACTTGAGCTAACACAGGCCTAATAAGTACAAAAGAGAGAGATTGTCCGAGTACTCAGATACACACAGGTTTTAACCCAGGAGTACTAAAAAAGTAGCTTAGAAGTTACATAAAATAGTTGAAGCCGCAACAAAGACATCCCCATAGTAATGATGTATGCTCTACATAGTGCTGATTGACAAAGAGTACTTAGCGAGCTACACATACGATAACAAAGCAACCCAAGTACTCCACGGACAAGTTGGAGTTTACGAGCGTGCAGGTGGTGTATACGTGTATATGTATTTTCTATGTATACGAGCTAATCAATTTCGAAGCAAGTATTACCGGGTGTATGCAAACTATCAAGCAGCAGGCCTACATTTACATTTGCGAAGGTGAAGGATTTCCCTATGAAGATGCACGTCACAGAGATACACGGCCGCTAAACATGACAATACACGACGATGCTATCAGGCAAGTATGTTTCACAATGGACTACAGAATAAACGGTAGAACTACACAAGTATGTGAGAGAGAATAAAAGATCTGCGCTCGACATACACAGGGGAGGCTACCACTCGAGCGATGCCAATGGCAATGAATATCATTACTACAGGAGTATGTTCAACAGTTGTGATCGCAGACTACAAGTCACCGCATTGATCCAAATTTGGACTACAGCGCACCTGTAGCGCACCGCTTGTGACGAGCCGTGCCAACAACAAGGAACAATATAAATGCACAGCTATGTCAACGATGGTGATTCAAGACCACAACACCACCTGTTGAGGGAAATCAGGATCAATACGTACCTGTATCGAACTGCCTTGTCCTTTGCATTAGTCACTTGGCTCAGATGAGTTACCACCATCTGGGTAACCTCACGCAGGTTTTCGTCATCCTCTGCGAACGCGGAAGAAATAAATTGGTCCAATTTTTTTATGTCAATCTCTCATTTAGCAAATTTGCGATGTGTTGTGTATGAGCGACGTGGATGTAGAGTATAGCATATAAGTGTGATTCACTTCTGGAACAACTATACTTTCCGTTCGGTTTATATAAGATGTCACTAATGAGATCTCAATAAAAATTACTACTACGACTACTACTTTATAAATATAAATATATATATATCCATACATATATATATATGATTATATATATATGACTTAATATATATATATATATATATACACACACATATATATATATATATGTATATATACATATATATATACATATATTTATATATATATACATATAAATGACTATATATATATAATATACAAATGCACGTGTACGTACATGCGCGCGTGCATATACATATATTGTATCTACGCATGTACGTGTTAATTAGATACTCACTCTATATATCATAGATGCAGGTACTGTGTGCATCACAGCACTACATACCGCCATGCTGCACCTCTTCATCATACTCGACAATGGCCAGTGATAGGAACACAATCAGTCGCTCCACTGCTGGCTCCTTCTTGAAGACCACAAGTATCCTGTGTGGCATGGACACAAAAGAATTCAGATTATAGGTATATATGATGGGATATAAATATACGAGATATACATATGTAACATAGTTTATATATATATATATATATATATACATAAAAGACAACAAGTAAAGTGCGAGTGTAGCACAAACTAGGGATAAGGTAACGAATCACGGTACTTATGTGGAAGTCACATACTACTTGCTGGTAGATAAATAGAACAAGCCCATGCGTAGCCTTCACAACACTTGCACCATAGTACAACAGCACGGACTAGATTCAAGGAAACAAACACTTGTAACATCGCATCAACACTGCATACTGGTTGATAAAAAGAATAAACTCATGTATAACTCTCACAATACTAGACCACAACCATAGCCAAAACCACAAACAAGAAAACATAAGCCCGCAAGGGACATTCATATGTTCGCCATATAGTACATACTGGTTAATGACAAACAAGAAAACATAAGCCCGCAAGGGACATTCATATGTTCGCCATATGGTACATACTGGTTAATGAATAGAATAAGCTCATGCACGCACCTCATAACACTTGTATACATAGCACTTAATACATCGAAAGGGAGCTAAGCTAACAACGGAATAGTCAACACTATATACTGGTTGATGAACAGAATAAGCTCATGCATGCACCTCATAATACTACATACTGGTTGATGAACAGAATAAGCTCATGTATGAATCGAACACCCCCTTTCCGCTCAAGCTTGAAGAATTTCTTGAGCAAGGCATCGGTGTTCGCGTGGCCCTGTTGAGCATCGTTGAATAGCCTTGCTAGTCCAGTGGCTGTGAAATGGTGTACACAAACATACATTTATACAATCGTGTGCAAATCAGCATACACACTCGTACATACACCGGTTTATAACTTATGTATAGGCTGGTTCGTACCCGCCATACAGACCTGTTTATACTCGTATGTAGTTCTGGCACAAATGTTTTATCAGCTTTTTTGTACACGTATATTCCGATTATACTCATATATGGCCCTGCTTATACTCGTATAAAAGGCTGTTTATACACGTAAATAGGTCTATGTACGCGGTTTTATACTTGTATATAGATCGGTTTATACTTAAACACCGATTTTATACTTGTATGGGTTGTTTTGTATACCGTAATGTGCATCGACTTCAACTCGTGTTACACTAGTATAGTCTCGTAATCGTTGGTCTATACTCGTATGTACATATAAATAGCTGCGCGTACAATGGTTTGAACTCTCATAGACACTACCGGTGAATGGTTTGAACATGGTTTGAACCGTATAGACACTACCGAACGCTCGTGTGCTCATTGGTCTGTGCTCGGGTGTACGGTTTATCATATTCGCGTGTACAGTGTGTTGTATTCGTGTGTACGGTTTGTCATATTCGTGTGTACAGTGTGTTGTATTCGTGTGTACAGTGTGTTGTATCCGTGTGCACAGTGTGTTGTTCGTGTGTACAGCGTGTGGTATTCGTGTGTACAGTGTGTTATATCCGTGTTTACAGTGTGTTGTATTCGTGTGTACAGTGTGTTGTATCGGTGTGCACAGTGTGTTGTATTCGTGTGTACAGCGTGCTGTATACGTGTGTACAGTGTGTCGTATTCGTGTGTACAGTGTGTGTGCACAGTGTGTTGTATTCGTGTGTACAGTACAGTGTGTCGTATCCGCGTGTACAGTGTGTTGTATTCGTGTGTACAGTGCTGTATTCGTGTGTACGGTTTTTCATATTCGTGTGTCCAGTGTGTTGTATCCACGTGTATTCGTGTGTTGTATTCGTGTGTACAGCGTTGTATTCGCGTATACAGTGTGTTGTATACGTATGTACAGTGTGTTGTATTCACGTGTACAGTACAGTGTGTCGTATTCACGTGTACAGTGTGTTGTATTCAAGTGTACGGTATGTCGTATTCGTATGTACTTTGTGTCGTATTCGTGTGTTACTTTAGGTCGTATTCATGTCTGTATACAATGAAAAATATATGTCCCAACATTGCTTGAAACTCGAGACGTATACATTCGTTTGTACTTTCGTGTGGTCCATATGTGTGCGTACATTGATTGATATCGGAGTGTGCATTGTGCTGTACTTGTGTGTATATCAGTTTGTAATTTCGCGTGGTCCACATATGTGTGTACATTGATTGCAGCAATCGATTACACTTAAAACAATTAAGCATAGGATCATGCTAGCTATTCAACAAACATATGCATATAGAATCTTGCTGTTTATACAGCAAGCAGACACACATACTATAACTAGCTCAAATACTCGACCTCCGCCAGAGTACTGCAGACGTGAAGCTAGAAACCAACTGATTTGTCCACGAGGCAATGTCTCGAGATATAGCAAGCAGACACACATGCTATACAGACGATCGCATAGTTTGGGCAGGTATACAAAGATTACCATCAGCGGCCCTAGTAGCTGACAACCTTGATAATTAGATACACAGTTGAAGTTGAAGTTGCATATACAAGAGATGTAGGTAGATGTATATACTTATATAT
>NW_014040444.1:97213-99628 GCF_001186125.1 Sphaeroforma arctica JP610 | reverse complement strand
CACACATATATATATTTAAATATATATATATATATATATATATATATATATATATATATATATATATATATATATATATATATATACGTATATATCTCAGCTTATGGAAGTCTATTCATATACGTGTACACTCTGAGTTTCATAGCCATACGTACCTGTGATGTCCTCATCTGAGGAATCACCGGAATCTTCGACCACTTTCTTTGCCTTTGCCTTGCGCCCGGGTCTGGCCAATTTGGTTGGTGTCTGTACCGCAATCATGATCTGACGCCCGCGTGATGTTGCTTTTTAAAGCGAACACCAGCTACGTACAGAATATATATATATATATATATATATATATATATGTACCAATATACACAACCTAGCTATGGTTGGATCGCCAGTGGTTACTTATGCACCCGTGACCAGTAAATACTTCCTACTATCCGATGCTCTCTAGTAGGCTGGTATAGCTTCTAAGCTGCGTATATATCGCCTTGATATGATACATTTATTTTAGATATATTTTTTAACATACATACTGAAATCCACAGCGACGGAATATTGATGACATAATCGCCACGAAAGCGGTTAATTATTCCCGCCCTTTTCCGCCATAGACTGCTCAGAAGTGATGATTCTAATTTAGTACTGAATCTATCGTGTTTGTTTTTAACTATTCGAGGATATACCCATACAATACCTCAAAATATGCGACAGTTACCCGAGAAAATGTTGCTAACAATGTTTTTTATTTCTTGTGAACTCAAACATAGGTAGCGCCAATTAATACAGGGTAACGCAAAGCACACACAACAAGCAAGAGCTCATCGAATTCTCTAGCAAATGTACTTCTTGATGTGCTATATATCGCTTGTGTACTAAAAATATATATGTTGCTTGAGCATAGGCGTGAATGCAATATACATACACTATAGGTTAGGTAAGCCTTTGTGCAGCTACAACATTATAAATATATACAAATACTTATCTTAATATAGAATCACACACGACGACAGTATGCACTTTGAGGCTTGAATATGTTGGGCAGGGAGCAAACTCAGAACTTATCACTTGACTATATCATACCGAAGGGTTGACAGTATATAAGAATATAAACAACAATAAGCATATATCCATGCAAGCTCAAAATAGCAAGTGTCAGTATCTAGATAACGCATGCCCGTAGCCTTTAGTAACTACAATAAGGAAGATACAAACACCCGTACTTAACGTATGTATATCATCACATCAAAACTCAACCAAGGTGATTACACTATATACCCATATACTTAATTCGCGATGGGTCCCCGCCGTCGCGTAGATACCAAGAATAGTGCCAAGGCACAGCAACAAGCGCTGCAAACACTTGCACAAGCACGTGCACTCCATAGGGAAACGCAGGAGCTCGAAGCACAGTTTACACAGACATTACGTAACTTCACATCATCGCGACAGTACTTTGATGAAGGCCTGCATCAACTCAGGCAGACAATTGTGCAGAACTACACCAAAATAGTGTTCATTGCGTACGAGTATGCGATCGAAAAGGAGATCGAAGTGCACCTCTGGCGTGCGGGCTTCTACATGATCATAGAGGCCTGTCGTGCTGGGTTACGTAAACGACAGTCACGCAGTACAAAGGCAACTAGCCAAGGAGGTGTGAACGTGAACATTGCAGACGCAGACACGAACATACAAGACGATGTAATACGCTCACAGCCCGTAGATAAGCTGAAGATATTCTTAGACTCGTTTCTGTACGAGGCAACGGGGTTCTACTTGTGTCTGTTACGCCGTATGTTCTCAGAATTGGGTATGAAATGTCCTGAATACCTCAATTTATGCGGTATAGCTGCGCCCATGTCGTTTACTGAGGGCCCGACCTCGTTTGGATTAAGCTTAACTACATCCGGCACACGCTCTGACGCACGCAGTAATTATGACAACAATAGAGGCCAGAGTGAGAAGGAGAACTCACGCGATAGCAGAGACTCGGGCAGTTATAAGAACACTAGATATAGCGATAGAGAAGGCAATTCACGTAGTAGGGAGACAGAAGGGGGTACTTCGGTCAATACACACCATCCAGCAGTTAATGAGAGTGTGCACCGTAGTCTTATATTTCTGGGTGATCTGGCCAGATATCATGATGGGTTGAGCGATGCGCGTGGCCCCATATTCTCGTCAGCACACTCGTTCTACTTTCAGGTACGTTAGTCAATTTAGTACCCGCATTTTCGATATGTATAGCTCATGCACTTTTTTGATATGAGAATGCATACATAGACATGCAACAGATTTCGTGTGTCTGTATGCGTATATATATATATATGTATATAATATATATATACACATGTATACAATATATATATACATATATATATATATATGTATATACACACACACACACACACACACACACACACACAC
>NW_014040444.1:85420-92623 GCF_001186125.1 Sphaeroforma arctica JP610 | reverse complement strand
GTATATATATATATATATATTGTGTGAGTGAATTTATATAGACGACATATAGTTTAGTGAACAATCAAGAATTCAAATACAAACACGCATGATACAGCGTTTGTTTAGATTAAATTTATTTTCCTTTACCCACAGCACACTCGCCCGATGCAGAGGATCTCCTCATAGCCGTCATCATCTTTTTCGAATGGCTCCTGACGCTTCTTTCCGCGCCAGGTCGCAACGTCTTAACCATCGAGACCATGTCGCGTCTGCAACAGTCAGACTGGTCGGTTATCGCGCGGCTTACCAATTACCACGTCGGCAACGACGCCAATATGCGCGCCTTAGGAGAGGTCTTTTTCTCGGCGTGGAAAAACGCGTTGCAGACACATCACACGACGAAGAACTCGTTGGGACGACGCGATAAGAGTCGGTTGCCAGCGCTACCGGAGGATATAGCTTTGCAGGGATTCTCGCCTCTGGGGTCGCTGTTTGAGACCGTCAGGTTGCCGGCCTCGGAAACGACGTATGTGTTTCTACCACTTTTTCTTGTATATGCCAAATTATGGGTATATATGTATATTTATGAGCAGATATTTGTATCCATGTAGCTGCAGGCCATTTGCAATGTTTGCCTACATGCTATTGGTGTTCCAGAGTGTTTATATATACATATATAGATGCATAGCTATCATGTCACGTTGTTCTTGCATCCCCTCAAATAGTGTAATGTCGAATATTTGCCTGGTAGGCGCCAATCATGCCCCTGATTATACGGCCATTAGCAACCGAAAACAAGCCAACTGTATACGATTTTTAGTTTAGATTTAGTACAAAGATGCTTCGTGGCCGAGGGGGAGTTCTAATACATAAACAGTCACACAGTACACCTGCGATAAACCCTTGCCCCTTAATGTATTAATATACAAGTACAGTCATATATGCACCTGTCACTAAACTCCAGATGTGCAGCCCCGCAGTTTCATTCATAACCATCTACAATCAATCTACAGATGTACAACCACAGTGCCCGGGGGTGATCTCCGTACGCATCGTGCATCTCGCTTGTACGGGTTTGCTCTGCTGGCCTCATCGCTGCCGGTATGTTCGTCAGATGCATGCATGCGCTTACATAGTATATACTATGTCTGTGATTACGTGCAGGTTCTATTTTATTTATGTAAGATACATCGTATCTTGTTGCTGTGTTAGTTCTATTTGGATTTGGATTCTGTGTATGCTAAAAAAATAAATAATACTTCACTTTTGTATCCATGTGCGTGGGTGCTAAATGTATGGGGATGTATGTATACCTGATTCCTGGTGCCTACACATTCATTCGCAGGGACGTTGAGCATACTCTATTTCACAGAACGGGTATTGTATGGCATAAGCTGTCCTCAGTCGCGTGCACTCAATCTGAGTCCTTATGTCCAATCGCCTTCTATTTTGCCGTATGTTAGTCTACTGCTTAATTGGGTTCTCAGTAGTATGTGTACAAGCACAGCATGTACCAAACCGGACATTCTTGAGCACTTTGGCCCACTCTTTCCCCCCGACTTCCGATCGGTGTATCCTTAATTGCACGTCTATAGTATGCACATGCGCATGTGAACAGTCTTCTCAATAGCATGTGTACGACATTCCTGTCTCCCGTGCAAACAGGACCTCCACTCAGTTTTACGATTCTCTCACTTGCATGTATGTACTATTCCCACCTGCCTTTATGCTGGGCTCTCACTTGCCTGTGTACAAGTCCCAGACCCCCACGCACACGCGTATTCATTTCTTCCCAACCACTACCCGGAGCCCGGTTTCCCCCACTGAGACCAGTTCATGTGCAACTACATTATCACTCGCCTGTATATAGGTAGAGCGGGTGGGCTCTCAACTTTGTTGCAATCCCTCACCATATTTATTCGCAGAACACGGTGATCCCCATCGAGGCCGTCTCAGCCAGTACACGGCAGGCAGACGCTCTGCAGGCAGGCGGCAGGGTTGCCGACAGTAGTGAGTCAGACACAGTCAGTGACGACGGTAACCATGGTAACGGCAGCCGCACTGGGAGTGTGAACCTGAGCCGTCGGTCGTCGGCCAGCTGCAAGAGTCTGCAGCAGGCGAAGGTCTCTTACGGCGCGTTTCTGTTGGAGAATGGAGGTGGTAACGGCACGGGCAGTACTACTAACAACGGGAATAGTACTGGCGGTGGTGGCAATGCGTATCCCGAGATGACCCACAGCCACAGCGCAAGCAACATCAGCAACACGACTGCCAGCACGGAGAGTGGGGCGATCAAGGTGTTCAAGGCGTCCAGGGAGATCAATGGGTACAGGAAGGTGTGGCACCAGGGTGCTGGCGGAGGGGAGTGGCGGCGCGAGGGTGACTACGAGTTCCTGCGAGCCAAAGAGAGCAAGCGCGAGACACTCATGAAGGCCATGGGCAAGCAGCGGTTGCTGGCTGTGGTGGATAGCCTGGAGCAGAAGGTCGGCCATGCGGAGTCTAATAGCAGAATAGAGGGAGAACCGCAGAGTGGGCAGCCGTCGCAGGGGAATATCGGGATGGATACCGGGACAGGCGTGGGTAGTACTGGCCGTGGGCGAGGTGGTAATAACGGGAATGGTGGGGTCCTGATGAGCGGTAGCGGGGTCAACGATGGGGTCTCGGGCCTAGAATATCAGTATACGCTGTACGTAGTGCCAGATCTGCACGTAGTGCTGTACTCACGCAACCATCTGAACGCTGTGATAGGGCAGAAGCGGTTTATTGTGGTCATTGCGAGTGCCGTAGTGGCTGCGTTAGATATGCTGAAGACCTCGGATAGGCAGGGGGATTACAGGAATAATAGAGGCGGGAGGTTTGGTATTGGGATGGACGATCAGGGTGGAGGTGGTGGGGGGTCTGGGAATGGGCCTAATTACGCCACATCGGTACAGCCGAGCCACAAGGAGATCATGGCTGCCAGTCGCTGGATTGAGAACATGCAGCAGACCAATGGCCAGCACTTTCAGGTGCAACCCCAGGCCAATGCACGCCTAAGCAGCAATGCGATGGGGAATATGGGTGGTAATAGTGGAGGTAGTAACAACGTGGGTGGGTATAACGCGGATACGCAGGACACTGTGGAGGAGAGGTGTTGGCGGGGCGTGGTGGCCTGCGCCAGAGATCTGCTGAAGTCCCGGGCAGACAAGGTGGAGGTATGTATCGTGCACGCATGTGTGTTTACTCGTACACTGGAAGTGTTGGCTCTGAGTTCTGATTGCTTAATGTGGAGTATGTTGTAACATCTTCGAATGGGGTTTGCTCTGCTCTGGGGTTTCAAGCCAAGCATAGTGCGTATACATACGAGCGTCATTGACATACTCAAAGTGCTCTGATCGCCCATAGTTGAGTGTGTTGTTGCATGGTTCTGAATAGTTCGTAACCCTGCTTTACATGCGTGTGTCGCTCACCTCTGCTGCAAACAAACGTGTTTGTGGCTTATAAATAGGCCCATCTCGTTCAAGCATATATGATTGCTGAATATCTACACAGAGCTGGAAACTTCTCCCCGTCCTTTTCTAGATTCGCGGCAACTCTCCACTTACGTATATTCTGCGTGAAGCCACATTGCCTTTCGTTATATATCTATCATATTGTCATGTTCCGTTCCCATATTCTCATATTTCTTCCTCATAACCTTATACCTCTTGCCCATACTCTCAAGTCCCTTACTCCTATTCTCAACCCACCTCCTCGTATCATCCCTGTGCTATCCCCACCTTCCAGCACACACAGGCCAGTGGGTCTGAGTCCATGTATGCCATTCTGCTGCTCAACCGAGGCCTTTCCTATGACCCTACGACCGCATTAGGCGTGCACGTGAGCCGCTCCGACGCGTTTGTGACCTCGGTGGCACCCGAAATCAACCTCAATGATGTGCGCAAGCCACGTCACCGCCGGAAGTAACGTCGCGAATGAGGAAACACATAGGATGACATTGAAATAGCGCGTACATACGCGTCTGTAGGGGAAAGAGGCCTGTGCGACAACGCGTGTGTGGTGCTGTGCCCGTATAGGCATGCATCTAAGAGCGTGCCGGTTATTCTCCCGAGAGGTTGGGGTAGGTAGGGTAATGTATTCGTGAAGTCCTCCGAAGTGTCACCTATGGTGCTGCTCAACCGCTGGCTCTGAATAGGCACTTCTGCTGGAATACCCCATAGCGACTCTCCACGTCCTATGCATTAGACCTGATGTGTTGTCTATTGAGGTTCGAGAGGCCTGTATTCTCGTTCGCGTGCGTGTGCTAGGTCGTATTTGCGCCACTAATATCCAGGGTCAGTCGGAGCATACCAACTGCCGCGCAATTTCCTTGCCTGTTCGAGGGGACGGCTGAGATGTGTTTTGTTCCCCAGTTAATGTACGCATGTGTGCCAAGTTGTGTGGCCGCCTACTGCTTGCTGATGTTGAGGATGGTATATCGTATATGATCCTTGAACGTATTTCGGACGACCCCGCTCTATCGCGCACCCGCTGCAGTTTTCAGAAGAACGTTTTTTCTGGTGCACTACACTGAACTCTCGGCATCAGCTACCCAGCATTGTGCTTAGTCGCGAGTGACTTATATTGTGCTACAGTCGAAGTACGCCGGTAGTCCGCAGTGTTGTATAGTACGAGCGCCGCTGATGGAGCCTGAAAGTCGGAGTTTGGATGTGCGTGTCACGGCTTTGTTCGCCGCACACCCCTCAGCTTCTGGACAGCCAAAGCCCATCCTCATGATATACGGAATGTCACGTGCATAGCCGAGCCCGACACAGGCACGCGAACGTCCCTGCCAAGGCTTTCGCGGGCGTATCTTTGCACTCGAGTACCCGAGGAGTCGTAAGGGCTCTCCTCATACGAGGCTATATGGACACTCCCATACCTAGACATAGTTGGTCAGCATCGCTGTCTCGCGCGGTAATATCCAGTCATCCAGCTATATACGCGAACACTCCATATTCGACGCATAATGGGAATACGTAAAGTCGGGGGTGGACGTGACCAAGAGGCCTGGTGTCTGGAGTTCTGGCGTTGGAGCCCTATACCCTACAACCGGCATCCTGGAGAGATGGTATTGTAAGCCGCGAGGGAAAAGCCTCAGCAGTGAGCGGGCTAAACCCTATCTATACTAGTGCCTATAAATAACACATCGTTGCGGAGATCAAGTGCTATATCACGCACCTTGTGCCGAGCAACTCACTCGGCGGTTCATGGGCGCCACTATTTGGATCGACATCTGCGTTACCTTCTACCAACGCTATGTTTTGTGGTCTCCTGATGGTATAGTCCAATGGATTTGGCAGCCGATGTGATGTTGCTACAGCTTTGGCGCAATACGACAGGCTCGTGACCACTGCGCGACGAGCGTTGGGGGGGTGAGTAGTGAGCTGTGCTATGACCGACCCGTTAAGTGACGGGGCCATGTGATGCGGAGAGGATTCAGCAATGAGTGTATTCTTCAAAACTCGAAAACGGAGGCCACAGCCACGTGTCTGCGCCGATCTGGGACTATTGGGATGGAGGCCACTTACTACCGAGATGTGTGTTAATCGATTGGGGGTGCGTACTAGTGTGTCTTGGGCAGTGTCTCACGCCATGGGCGATGCAATCATCGAGGGAAAGTCTTAGGTTGTTGCTGTGTTATAGGAACAACCTAGTCACAATTATGTGTAACATGTTATGTGCCGTGTATGAAAAGATAGCGTGACCGTCAGTTTATGCCTGTAATAGGCCCGATAGGAGTATCCTATCTACCGAGGGCAGATGGGATGTGTACACCCGGAAAGTAATATGTAGTGATAATAATCCGGCATCGAAGTTCAATCGTCATATATACAACGTACACTGACTAAGCCAAGGTTATTTAAACCCAGATATTAGTATGAGAAGGTACTGATTATGCATTTAATGTTAATCTATCAGCCGCACTTCCGACTGCGTGGACGGTTGCATGTGGATCATATGCCTTGATGAATAAAAGTAACGAATCCACGCTTTATTACATATCTACACGGACACCGTGTATGCATATACATGTGCACACAGAACTTTCGTATATATGAGAGGAACACAAACCCGAAGATACAACAAAAGTGAAGCACTCTAATTCATAGCCCAGAAGTGTGAGATGATCCGTTTGTATTCAATTGCGGGCTTACACAGTTTCTACCATAATGTTTTCTAGAGAATGTCCTAGCAGTGCATACACTGTGTTGTGTGTTGCATACTACCGTAGATACACTGTGTTGTGTGTTGCATACTACCGTAGTTACACTGTGTTGTGTGTTGCATACTACCGTAGTTACACTGTGTTGTGTGATGCGTACTACCGTAGTTGCACTGTGTTGTGTGTTGCATACTACCGTAGTGATGCGTGCCAGACTGCTACCACACGCCCCGCATTGTTGGTGATAAACATACAGGAAGAAGAAAAATACGCTAGAGTACCACGCGCGAATGTCATGAAGTAGATCACCCGTACCGAGCCGTATGTGAATAATTATTTATATATATTGAAGTTATTTCAGGTCTAGCTAGTTAACCTACATTCTTCTCGTGGTTTCAAAATTCAAAGCAAGGTTCTGCATAGCCGTCAAAATTGAACAGGTTCTGGGTTTAAGGTTTTGGATCTAGGGTTTTGGGTTTAGTCTAAAATTCACGAGGAGACCTCAATTGTTGCTAAATAGTAAATACACACAAGTAGAAAAGGGATCCGTGTACGAAGATTAAAGTATTGATGGTGATTGTGTTGAGCTTTGATGTTGATTACAAAGCAATTGTACTACACGCGAATTATCTCGTACACTAATCTATTTCTAACTAAAAGCTCGGCACTTGTTGCGGCCACTCAAACTATGTCATCTACTACAATGACCACTACCACGGCTTCTACTGGAGTAAAAGTAGGCATTAACCCACAGCAACAAGTTAATCAGAATAATCACAAAGATCATGTGATAAGTCACGATGGAAAGAGCACACACTGTGGGGAGCTCGATGTACCTCGACTGTTGGCTGGTGTGCCTGTTGCAATTGCATCTGCGTTTTTGCGGAATCCCAATCTACTCGGATTGGATGTTGGAGCTCAAGCGGCAGTGCCACAGGTACAATTCGTATGACGATTTAAAGTATTTGAGTACACATATATGGTTTCACACGTACACGCACGCACACACACACATACACACGCACACACACACACAC
>NW_014040444.1:76434-78376 GCF_001186125.1 Sphaeroforma arctica JP610 | reverse complement strand
ACACACACAATATATATATATATATATATATATATACTATTTTATTATTAGTTATTATATATAAGTAATATATATATATATATATATATATATATATATATATATTTATATTTATATATATATATATTATTCGCCAGCCCCTTGGAGAGCATCCGGCAGCTACCTCTTTGTTTACTTTTGTTCCATGGACATACCTACTTTCAGTTTACAAGCGGATTGATATCCGAGCCACAAGAATTCTAAATACTAATCTTCTGGCATGCTTAAGTCCTGATTTATAGTCATCGCATATTCTGGTTCAAAACATTACCGAATTCAATCCTCAGGCATACTTAATCCTGAAGTTATAGTCTTACTTTATTCTAGTATCTAGGCACACTGAACCTTATCCTAATCCCGATTTAGAAGCATAACTATTCCCAATTCACAGACATACTTAACTCTGATTTTTAGTCGTTGCAAATTCTGAAATCTAGACATACTAAATCCTGATTCAATAGGCCTACTGCTATGTTCTCTGCCAATCCCACGGGAACTCGGACACGCCTGCCGGTGAGCACGTGTTATCCCACGTGGCGACGCGAGACATGCGAACGCACCGATTAATTGCACTGGATGACCATTGTATAGGCACACAGCAGCCGCAGGAGCTGACGGATAGCGTGTTTCTCGATCACCTGCGTGCAGGGGGAGGCGCATGTGTCACAGGTACGTGTGTGCTGAGTTTGAAACGCAGCTGAGCGAGCTTTTCCGTTTTACGCTAGCCTAGAATGAGGATTGAAATATTTTGTATTGGGTGAATTACAGGTCAAAGTATGTTCCGTGGGAGTATGGCTCAGGGTAGTAGATGGGCTTGATATGGATCAAGTGGATGTGAGAATGTAACGTGCGTGCTGAACTCGCTTATACAAAGCTATCGTATCGGCGCAAGTGATGTGCATTTCGCAACCTCAGAGTTCTTCGCATATCAGCGTCTCCCCGGTCAGGATATCCGCATGTGCCGTTGCTGTTACACATTTTGTTCACCTGTATATTGTTCTCTGGCCGCCAACTATTCGAACCAACCGCGAGCTCAGATAGTAGATCGATTGTGGAAGTCTTGAACACTGCGTTAGTACAAAGTTCAAAATAGTCCACATCAACACCAAATCTCTCCCGCACACAGACGACTGCGGCGATGCCATACGTTTATAAATGTCCTTATGTCACCACACAATGGGTGGGATTTACATTTACACATATGGTCGCTGAATAACCTTTAATTAATATACTTACCATCCCTTACGGATCGACTCCAGGCGTATGTAAGTACGAGCAATGCGTAGCACATAAATCTGTACCAAACACCTGTACTATATACACCCATTTTCGAATATACCTGATACTACTACCAGTTACTTTATTCATAGGCGACTACGGTGTTACCATACGTTTGCCGTCCCTGATGGAACGGCTGGAGACGTATGTGAGCACGCGCATAGATCAACACCGTGACCTTGCCCCGCTGATAGCACTGTCGTGGCTAATTAAGGGTCTGTTGAACACCCACCTAACCAGTGACACTGACAAACTGCGGTGTAGCGTGATGCTGAAACAGCTGACAGATAAAACGTTAACTAATACGGAGCCGACCTCTGGTAGTCCCGCAGCCGTTACTATGCCGTTCGGGCATGCCTCAGAATCCATCTCTGCACATAACACCACGCAGTCATCCGAAACAGTGCCGATACAAGTGAGAAACACCCATTCTCGCGAACCCTGTACACAAGAGGCACTCGGGCGATCGTATGAAGCTCTTGATGAGGCGCTGCGTTTAACCAACCAGGTGCTGAGCCATCCCGACACTAGGGATGTCTCTGCCAATGATATGGGACGCCATCGTCTTCTGAAAAAGCACTCTACTCTCGTGAGGAGGTATGGGGTATGAAGTGAGCCTCTTCTA
>NW_014040444.1:67484-74301 GCF_001186125.1 Sphaeroforma arctica JP610 | reverse complement strand
TGAAGTGAGCCTCTTCTTTATCACCTGTCATTTATGTAGGTGATGTTTAGTACTGGGAATGGATTTATTTTACTCTCGTGAGGAGGTATGGTGTATGAAGTGAGCCTCTTCTTTATCACCTGTCATTTATGTAGGTGTTGTTTAGTACTGGGAATGTACTTATTTTCATCGGTGTATGTGGTCAGCGTTTTGGGGATGGGCAGGGACTCGGTTCGATTCTACTCGAAAATTCACGTATCATATACATTGATTCCAAAATTCGACGAAGATGATAATTTCGAGAGGCGCTGTCACTTTCTAACTCGTATTCCAATGCCCCACAGACTCGCCTGCAAATTGGCGTCTTGGAGAACTCCAAAGAAGTCGCCAACACATATGTTCGATCCGATTACTTGCGATTGCAACTTTACACCCGGCTTTCTATGCGGAGTGCTAGTGGGTGCTAATGTGCCAGGAACGGCCCCATCTCAGCAGTCGCAAGCGGATAAAGCCCCTGCCGTGTTTTCTGGAGATACCGATAGCATAGCAGATGAATTAGAAACGAAGCTCAAGCTGAAAGATGAACGTGAGAGCTTGACGGGAGATATCTCCGGAGGTACATTGAGTTTCTCAGATGGTTCGTACGACAAAGTCTCGATTGAAAGCGCGGCCAAGTTGCTTGCCATCAACCGGTTCGATGCAACACAGAGCTACGACGCTGAGACTATAATAGTCGCGCAGGTACGGAATGTGCTGGCCATCAAAGAACCGCCACCGACGAAGAAGCTGAAGTGCACTGAGAACACATACGACGAGGTGTGTCTTAATCGGGGGTTGTCACATGTGTTTATCTTGTTTATCTTGGATATGTGTATACTTTGATCCGTCATACTCACTCTGCACACGTGAGGGGTTTGCCGTTGAACTAGCATTCTACTGATACCGTGCGTTGTATCTGATAGAAAATTTTACTTACTTTTTGACGTAGATGACCCAGCCAGTAACCTACGATCTCATGCATGTGCGCAAGGGCATATATATATATATATATATATATGTGTGTGTATGTGTGTATGTACGTTGGTATAAAATAATATGACATGTGTGAGCCTCTAGGTGTGACAGTATCGCAACCTTTTCAATGACTTTAATCTTAGAGTTCTACGGTGGATTGTAGAACCGAACAGCTCTGAAACTCCACACAATCTTATCTGTTGGTTTAGTATGTCCTTTGTGAGTTAAAATTATGCGAATCTACATCAGTACCCGTGGTACAGCCATTAGCACGGGTCTGCAAACATAGCCCTTTGTGCACATTTCGACCGTATTGCAATACTAATTAAAAGACTGACTCGTACTAACTACAAGATTAATCCAAAGATTGGCTCATGCTACAACACTAATCCAAAGATTGACTCGTTAACACTCGTGTGTAGAACATAAATGTACTGCGGCTATCCCCGGCAATGTTCCCTTTAGTGGACACGTGCTACAGTGCCGCGGGGGTACTGTTGGTGCGAAGTAGCCCACAACCAAACAGGTGCAAACCAGGGCTGGATCGGCTCGAGGTATTGACTTTGTTAGAGTTTAGGAAGAAAAAATCTAATATCAAGCAACATCTACCTGGTATGTGGCCATCTGAATTGATTTCCTTCCTTTTCAACTCAGTTGACTATGTGTTGCGTTACGCAACCCAGACTGCTGCATTGGTCGCAGGGTTGTTGTGTATGTACCAGACTCAGCGAGTACGTATACTATACCACATGCTTATAGGTGGCAAACGAGAAGTGTACGAGCATATGGCCGTCCACACAGCCGCTCGCGAGATGTTTGAAGAGACCGGCGGACACAGTGTTTACGTCAACAGAGTCGATGATGAAATGCCTCACGCTCAATTAGTGCGATTTATACACAACATGCTGGTGCAGGTATAGTCTATGCGCTCACCTCAACGTTTCGGTTTTGTTGTGTATCTTCGACAAAGTTTTCTCCCCGGACACCTACACGTGCAATATAGCAGTACTGTATATGTTGAGCAGTACTCATACACGTTAATAGTACAGTTGTAATGCATGTCACCTACAACCTACACGTGCAATATAGCAGTGCTGTATATGTTGAGCACTACTCGTACATTTCGTTTAATAGTACAATTGTAGTGCATGTCACTTACAACCTACACGTGCAATACAGCAGTGCTGTATATGTTGAGCACTACTCATACACTTCGTTTAATAGTACAGTTGTAGTACATGTTACTTACAACCTTGCGCATCGCTTGTACTCGGGAAGGGCCGGGTTTTATTAGCGCATTCGGGTCCTAATTGCCATGCTTTTACCAGCGCGCATGTGTCACACCCATACATACCTCCACGGACAACTAAAACGGACAACTCTCAACGTCGCGACTGAGTTGGGTGTTGGATTGGAGGATATTAGGGTTTTGCTTGATATATTCTGGTGCTTGGTCGTCAACCAAGGCCAATGGCGCTCAAGCGTGTCACTTATACTTAATCGTCAGGGCAATGCAAAGCTCTGATGAGTACAAGGGCGTGATGATTGTTTAAAGGCTTGTAGTCTAACAGTCATCTCGTGCGTATGATGCAATCACACAACAGAGCATATGGATCAACTCGGCTCGCTATGTTGTCTACGTGTGTAATCTGGACAGCGCTGTAGACGAGGATCTGAACCTTTTCAACAACATTGAAACCGCTTTCGGAAACATACCTGAAGAAGAAAGGTATGTAGTGAAGAGGCTGCGTGATCACAGTTACACCAGTCGATTATCACTTGGCCTATGTACGTGCTTATGAGGATAATTCTCAGTGAGTGCATGTCTTCATTGGACTTATCGCCCCACCCGGGCGAGAGACTACCTCTTACCGACCGATTGTCGTTGATCTTCGTGTATTTTTACTTTATCTTCTTCTATAGTGTGGCATAAATAATTCGCCTCACAAACCTGTGCGTTAGTGTCAAACGCCCTACATACTTCCTAACACACGTGTCTCTTGTCTTTGTTTGCTGATGTCACCGCCTCAATCTTTGATCCAACTCCTCTCACAAAGTTGAAGCAGGCCATCCAATTAACATTCACAAGCCCCTCTAATCCGACTAGGCATCCGGAATCGAAGACTCAGAGCGTATCGTGGCTACCATACAGGTCAGTCAGCCACAGCAAGGCGAGCACAGGCTTTTTCCAGTTGGTCCTGGGCTATCACGACGTCCGATACGTTCTCGAGACTATCGCTAAACCCTAAAACCCAAAACCTTAAACCCTGGAGTCGAAATATTGCTGGCATCATCACGTCTTATTTCTTCCAAGTCAAAAATTGATTATGTAAGGACAACCCTACGGCATCACCGCGACCGACAGATGTCGTATCTCCTTCCCCCCACCCCCCCCCCCACACCTCTCCACCTTGTGCTGTACTGTCCATACCGCATGAACTGAGTCGCACCAGTTACAGCCCGTGTCCCCATTGTTTTTATAGGCCACATTAAAGGCCGCAGTGTTGTTCTCATTGTGCGATAGAACACTGTAGTCCGAAGCGATCCTAACTGCCTTGGCCGCTAATAATATATGACTCGGAGGAAACCAGCGGTAGACCCTGGCATGACACCGACTCCCTCTAAGCAAATCAAGGAACCTCGGTTGTATGAATAAGGTCTGTGGTAGGACGAAACTATTCACACCGACCTGGAGATGCAGAGAGCCGTGTACCGCAGTCAGAAAGACTTTACTTTTGTCGATATGAGGCACCTTAATAAGAAGTTTTCTTCTTAGTCGGTGGAACAGTGGAGAGGCGGGGATTATACTGCTCTATTGCCGCGGGCGGGCGGATATACGAGGCCTGAAAATCAGGTGACGTATTATTTTATTCGTTTTGCGGTTTATTGGAATTAACAGATGAACATATATACGACGATTTAAATCAAGTATGGCAGTATTATGCTTTGAACGCGACAGCGGTTATTTGATCGATCAGATGAACACATATTGAGGCCTGATACGCAAGTGTGGGAGTGTTATCCCGTCCATGCAGCGTCTTCTTCAAACGAGCTGTGAAAGTATGTGTGAGGTCTGCCTCGCTAGTATCAGAGTGGTATCATAACTGGGCAGCGACATACTTGAACGATACAGCGGCCGTGGTATGGAGTCTTTTTCACTCGCAATTTCGGGTCTGCTGTGCAGTCTATCGGCTCCGATTTAGAGCCCAATTTAGGGCATAGCCGCGAAACAGGCTCTCTGTAGTCGATTCTGACTCACAGTGCAGAGAAAGTCGCCAATGAACCCGAGTTGAGCGACAAGGCCACGCATCACATCAATACTATTTCCTCCAGGTCGGAGAATATGAAAAATGGGTCACGGCTAAATGCGGGTCCACGTGTCAGGTAGTGAAACGCGTACGTTGTCACAGACTCTGCTACTCACTGACAGAGTAGTCCTTCTGATGGAATGCTCCAGCGAAAGGCCCGAGCAAGTGCACACAAAGAGCAGACAATTTACAAGTGGATTAGGCGCCAAAATGAACTCGGATAGATTGTGCTGCCCGTCAAGGGTGCCCAAGCAATATGGCAATACTATTACTTAGCGATACATTTCTGACTTTTCTTTATCAGTGATGTTCAAAGAGGGTTCAGCTGTATTGCGAAGCCGCTAGCATGCTTAAACTATCAGTGCTTTCGCAAAACTCCAAGGAATACGTGGGCTACTTATGCTTTAGCGTAAAGGATAGCAGGCTCAGGGATAAGAAAGGTGGTCGTAGCAGGCGGTCATAATGTAGGCCTTTTCGAAGCAGTTATAATGCAGGCAGTCTTAAGCATTGTCAAATGAGTAATAAAAAAAGCACTTGGGGCTTGGGGCTTGGGGCCCGGCCCGGCCCGCCCACCCCAGGGGGAGAACCCAGAGCAAGTCGCAGTCTCAGACTCTCTGTTTGCTCAAATGCTCAGTGGGGGCCCCACTCTGGTGGGGACTGAGGGTGGAGCGGGGGGTCTGTTTTCTTTTTCGAACAAAAAATCATCACATTCACACTTCACACTTACTGGCGGCAGGCGGCCAGCCCGTCCAGGGCCAGGAGTCCTGTTAAAAGTCCAGGAGACAGGCGTCCAAGACTTTTTGTTTTTTGTTTACACCTGCTTTTGTTTTAAATTTTTAAAATAAAAAATAAAAATGAGAGTATGTTTTTGTGGTGGAGACTAGAGTTAGAGTAGTAGTAGAGAGACAAGTGACAACGCAGAAAGGTATTTATTTTAAATTCAGTGACCTCCTTTCTACCGCGGGCGAGACAGACAGACAGTCACTCAGTCATAAAGAGGGAGAGAAGAGCTAAATACAGTACATATTCAGATTTTTCATCAGATTTTTTATTTTAAATACACACAGAGAGGGAGTCAGGGAGAGCGAGAGGGAGCTATTTTTATATATAAATCATATTCACATGCACACACTTACTGACACACACAGTCAAACACATACTGACACTCACAGTCACACACATACTGGCACACAGCCACACCCATACTGACACACACAGTCACACACACAAGCGCGGAGAATATGTAGAGACTGTTATTTATAGTGTGAGGGAGAAAGAGGAGACGGTCATGAATATTCCAAACTACATACATATCATATATTTTTTAGTCGTCCGGATGACTGCGAGGCTGAGTGTGAGCTAGTGAACTTGTGCAGTGTGCACTGTGAACACTGAACTGACTGAACTCGGAACTCTGTGGCCCTTCTTGTTGGCCGACTGTCCCTTGCTCAGCCTGAGGCCCTCTCACTCTCCTCTCTCTCTACATACTCCTTCTCTCTCTAGAGAGAGAGAGAGTAGTAGTTACTGCCCTCAGTCTCAGTCTCAGTGCCCCCTCCTGTGTAGGCTGTGGGCTGTGAATTGTGATCACTGGACATTGGACAATGAACAATTGAATACATATTCACAATTTCACACTACTCGATGTTATAGGTCAGGAATGTAGCGCCAAATTTTGGAGTGCTTTACGGAAAAAAATTCACATGTGGTCACATGTAGGAAGGACAAATCTAAAAATATCCGATTAGTTATAAAAATAGGACTGTACACGGACAATTTAAAATATATATAAATATAATCAAATTGAGTATCATTGCAATCGACTCTCTCTTCTTCTTGACACTAATCGTTTGTTTTTATATAGAGGGGGAAGCATCGTACAGAGTCAGATCGAAGTACGCATCGCTTCTTACGAACAGTGTATAAACATAAATATAGCGGACATAGAATCTGAATAGGTAAAATAAGAAAGTAGCGAGTGCTTTAACCACACTCTACCGCGTTCACCATGGCGCAAGAGCAAACTGCCGATTCCTGGGAAGATAATCTGATCGATGAGACCCAGAATATGAATATGCAGGTAAAGGTGTATGTCCCCTTAGTGCTTCACAGCTGATCATGTGTATCTAGATATCAACATATATATATATATATATATATATGTGTGTGTGTGTGTTTGTGTGTATATGTATATGTATGTATTTATGTATGTATGTATGTATGTATGTATGTATGTATGTATGGATGTATGGATGTATGTATGTATGTACGTATGTATGTATTGTATGGACGTATGTATTCATGCATGTATGTATGCATGCATACGTTCGAGCCTGCTTGCGTGCGTGTAGTTTATATGTATGTATGTATGTATGTATGTATGTATGTAAATATATATATATATATCTCTATATATATATGTATATATATATATATATATATATATATGATAGTAACTATATATATATACTATATATATATATATATATATATATTAGTAGGTACGTATAATTAATACT
>NW_014040444.1:46760-67464 GCF_001186125.1 Sphaeroforma arctica JP610 | reverse complement strand
AGTATATATTATTATACTATAGTATATATATATATATATATAGTATATATATATATATATATATATATATATATATATATATATATATATNTATNTANACGTGTACATATATATATGTATACATACATTTATAGTTATAGTTTTATGTATATGTGTGTACGTATATATATATATATATATTTATTATTTATATATATATATACATATTTATATATATATATATAAACATGTGTCTGTATTACAAGTACATATAATTTATGCATATATATATTTATAGATATAGATATATATATATATATATATATATATATGTATATATATTCATGCGGATCATCAATGTAATTTTGCAAGCTTACACACATACTTATAGTATATATATATGTGCGTGTGTGTGTTTTACAAGTATATATATTTTATGCATATATTTATATATATATATATATATATGTTTGTATACATGTATATATAAATATATACATATATGTATGTATAATACAAGCATATATATGTATGCATATATATTTATGTATATGTATATATAGATATGTATGTATGTATATATATATGTGTGTGTGTGTGTATGTATTTATATATGTTTGTTTGTGTGTGTGTACTGTAATTTTTGGAGCTATATGTATAGTTACAGACAGTCATAGTGAAAGTATCTGTATGTATTCGCACATGCTTGTATATATAAATGGGTGTATATTGTTTTACTGATAGAAATATATATCTTTTTATCTTTATATGTGTATGTATGTTTTTGTTATATATATATATATCTCTCTCTCTCTCTCTTTTTATCTTTATATGTGTGTGTATGTTTGTATATATATTTATGTATATATGTATATATATATATATACATATAAATATACATGTAAATTATAAATGTACATATGCATAAATATATATATATATACATATCTGGACATATATATATATGTATGTTTGTATGTATGTATGTATATATATATATGTCTGTATATATATATATCTGTATATATATATCTGTTATATATATATATATATATATATATATATGTATATAAAGATATATTTATATATGCATATACATATGTGTATGCGTAAATTGATATATATATATATATATATTATTCGAACTCGGGACATATTCGGTCGATTACTGTGGAAGTTGAACTAATCTTCAGAAAATCTCTCGTTTGTATAGAAAAATGATCGATGCAATACAATATTACTGCATTTCATCCCTGTAGCGCCCCTATTTGCGTGCGTGTATATGTTAATATTATTGATTATATTTTACTATTGAATTATCGCTGCGTTGTATTGTCCCCTGTTGTATTGCTCTCTTTCATCGGTAATGAACTATCGAGCCTTGCGCTTCAATTAATATCTATTGGCCTTTCGCACCAAGATCAAGCGGAGTCCTTATCTTTCAGTGTATTTTGGGTTCATAATCAGGGCCAGAGGGAAAATCAGCAACATTACCAACAACGGCAACAACAGGGTGGTTTCAATCCCAATGTGCAGTCGTTCAACCCTGGAGCCGGTACGTTTGTGCCGGGTGGCGTATACCAGCCACCACAGCAGCAATACTACCAACCTCAACAGGGGTATGATCAAGGCCAATACAACCAATACCAAGGCAATAATCAGGTATGTTTTCCAATTTGTTCTTCATATTGCCCTTTGTAGACGGCTTACAGATCGACGTACTTATACAAACGTAAGTGCTTCCTTATATACAAGACCCAATTGGCTGAAACAAGCGTTGATGCAGGAGATCCGCTATCAAGTTTAGTTCACACATATCGCTTCATTTCGAATAAGCGGACTGCAACTTCTCTAACAACACTGTCTGTTATTTCAGTACCAGGGCCAGGGTAACAATCAACAGTACAACCTGCAGTACAATAGCAACCAACAGTATAACCAAGGTGGTCGTGGAGGGTACCAAGGAGGCTCGCAGCGAGGAGGCCGAGGAGGCTACTATGGGTCCAGACCCCCACAGCAACAACAATACCAGCAGCAACCGCCGCAGCAACAGCACCAAGAGCCTGTGCAGTACAGGGAACCACAGGAACAGCCACGCCAACCAGCCCCGGAGAAGGCCCTGGCACCTCCCAAGCAGGACAAGCCCGACCAGCAGGAGTCTAAGCCTGTGGCTAAGAAGGAGGACAAGAAGGAGTCCAACCCGGCTGTGATCAGCACGAGCAGTACCAAGGACGACAAGAAAGAGGATAAGAAGGAAGAAAAAAAGGAAGAAAAGGAGAGCAAAAAGTCGGGCCCGACTTCCGGACCGGCGCACAATCTGCAGTCATCCTCGGCCACGGACAAGCCGAAGAAGGCGATCCGCCAAGACCTGGGTATTGAGCATCTCAATCTGGTATTTATCGGCCATGTTGACGCGGGTAAGAGTACTATTGGCGGACAGATTATGTTTATCACCGGTGGGGTCGATGCGCGTACGCTGGAGAAGTACGAGAAGGAGGCGGCGGAGGCCAACAGAGGCACGTGGTATTTGGCTTGGTGCATTGATACCAACCAGGAGGAGCGAGACAAAGGTATGTATGTGGCCAAGGCAAATTATCGCCCAATAGTTGTTACACAATTCATAGTTATGTTTGATCGTTGCACTCATGCATATGACCACAACCAGGTTCTAATCTCAAAAAATCGTATATTCCACCACGTTCAACCCCTCAAGTATTCTACGAGGTTGGAGAGAGTACTATATCTGCATGATCCGTTTTTCCATCTGTACGAGATCCAATGAATTCACCCGAAGCCGCGATTTAGGGATATTCTATACTTCAAACCAATACTGGTACTATTTGTCTACAATTTATTTTTATTTTAATTTTTCTTCGTGTCCGTGTATCGTAGATCGCCCTTTACTTGCAACTATATTGCTTCATAGTGGCTTGCAGCTCTTTACCTTACTCTTGGTCGAACTAGTGGAGAAGCGTTCTAGGTGATGTATGATAGTTTATCTCGGTATTAAAGTTACTTCTATACTATACGATACTGTGTCTTCTCGTAGCTCAATTGCCCTTAGACAAAATCATTTGTACGGTGGCAGCATTGCCCAGCTTCTCCATCGGCGGTATCCACATACGCTTGCACGTCCATTTTCCAAACTCCATAGCTCACACTCTGAAATCTCATGTCACTGTAGGTAAAACTGTTGAAGTCGGACGCGCCAATTTTATGACCGAGAAGAAAAAGTTCACTGTGTTGGATGCTCCCGGCCACAAAAGTTTTGTGCCAAATATGATCAGCGGTGCTGCTCAGGCCGATATTGCTATTCTGGTCGTGTCTGCGCGAAAAGGAGAGTTCGAGGCTGGTTTTGACCGTAGTGGGCAGGTGTGTCGGTAGGCTGGGTATATCTTGTATCAGTCTTAAAAGTTGTCTAGCAAGTTTCGATAACTGTAGAAGTTCACTATATGTATCTATTAAGTCAAACTTTGTGCCCATGTGCTGACGTTGTACAATAGATGACACTGCAGGTATTTAAGGCCTATCTTAGAAGTTACGCTGTAAACCTGCAGAGGCCGTATATACACTTGTGGATACTTCAAACTATTGTATAGCTTGTGGATTCTTTTAACAATTGTATATTGTCAAAAGCAAAATATATATATTTATTATGGGGTGAGACGTTCCTTCAGCTATAGATAATCTTGCATAGAGATGGCGAAGATATATTTATAGTTGGTGGACGGATGATCACAGAGATAGTTTTGTCGAGTCCCGAAATGATGTCTACAAATCAGAATCGCTAATCGTATTCTTGTGGATGCTGGTAACAGGCATTCCAGATAGGCCGATACTCTGACGACTGATCGCAACGCCATTTTCTACGTGCAACTTATTCGCATGAGTTGTCAATTACAGTCTAATTGATGGAACGTATGACATCATGTAGTGTTTCTACTTGGGACGAATGATTCCGAGTGTTTCTGCATGGAGAACCGAACAATACGCGGACATCCACCTTCTGACTTTGTTTCTTATTTGTTTGCTGACTTCGACGGCCATTTTTCTCCACACAATGGTGCTAGAGCCCCGGTTGATAACATTCTATCTGCTCCATATCCTGTAAATGCCAATTGCTTGCCTGTAATCCTAAAACTTTACCCCCAAATCCGTGTCATAATCGCCGGCGTGACTACAGACCCGAGAGCATGCAATGTTGGCCAAGACCGCTGGTGTCAAGCACCTGGTTGTATTGGTAAACAAGATGGACGACCCCAGTGTGGGCTGGGATGTGGAGCGCTACAAACAGATCTGCAGAGACATCTCACCGTTCCTGAAGAAATGTGGATACAGTCCCAAGATGGGTATGTCCATTATGTTCATATGTGTGCAATTCGATAATTTGTGCCTCAAGCGGGACATTTCACTGTTAAATAGTGCGGACACTGTCTTAGAATGTTTATTTTGCCAGCTTGTGTCCCGAAAGTTGATTGTTAGTCTGTGGTTGTTGTATATTGGCTATCCTCCGTTTGTGCAATCGTACACACACTGTAAGTACATATCAACCACAAAACAGATATATATATATATAAATATACTCGATGCACGTGTGTACGGTTATTCTATTCTGTGAAATTTCCTGGGTATCTTTCTGTCCCAAATATTAACTCAATACCGAATTCGCTTTCTCATCGGCGACACTAAAATATATTTTTGTGCTCTCTGAATGGGTGGGATAAGCTCCTTGTCTACTGACTTGGTGTCGAAGTGCATTCTATCATATTAACGTGAAAGAGTATATTGGAAAAAAAGGGACGTTGAGCTTAAGGGTCAAGTTCGCTGTGTACATGATGTTACGTTTTCAGAATCGCTCTGATGGTCGGAGGTCGCTGGTAACAGGCACCGCTGGCGGGAAGATAACCTGAGTCACTGATACACCATCACTCTAAGCCTATGCTATAAACGTGCATATATTTGTATAATTATATATATATATACTGTGTATTTTTATACCTTGTATATGTGTTTTAGGTTCAGTACTGAGCAATTTGTTGCGATCCACCCTATCGTTCGCCTGTGTCGTCCTTGTTCGTGGATTCTTGTTTCGCTTGTTGTCAGTACAGCCGTGCGTAAGAACGAGGTCGTCAGTAAGCATCCATCTAAATCACCTACGCACGATCCTCTTAACGTGCGATCGGATTAAAATAATCATTCTATAATTGCTAGCTGTTATGTTACAGTGTTAATGTCCTATTCTACAACCTCACCGCCCGCCCTCCCCTTTCTCTTAATAATACGATATACAGTGCACTTCATGCCCGCGTCCGGTCTGACCGGTCTGAACATCAAGGAGCCCATTCCCGCAGGCCAGTTCGACTTCTACAAGGGACCCCCTCTGCTGCAGTATCTCGACGATCTACCCTCCATTGAGCGATTGAACGAGTGGTTTGTGCGCATGCCCATCAACGAGCGCTTCAAGGATATGGGCACTCTCGTTATGGGCAAGCTCGAGTCTGGTGTGATCGAGAAGGGCGACAAGCTGGTGTTGATGCCCAACAAGGTATGTATGGAACTAGATCCGTCTGCCTGTATCCCTATGGCTACTGCTTCACTGCATCTTGCCAATTGTGCCCTGCTGTCCGGAAGCCTATATTTGTAGCGTTTTCAGTAAGGCTTGTATTACCTACAAGTCGAGGATAGGTGTCTGGAAGGCGTTTGGTGGTCAAGGCCTGGGGGGGCTCCGTCATGAAGCTTCTTCGTGACGAAGCCCAGAACACCTACAGGTCGGAACTGTTACGCTACTTAGAGGGAATGGGTGTCAGGTTGCTTGGGTGTACATGCCAATAGCCGACAGAGTCGTCTCCTCAAGTATCAGTTTCCTGGCGGTATAGGGTTAGAGGCTCGGTGTAGGTAGTGTCGGTTCGGTGTGTTGGGGCGCACCACATGTTTGCGGGATTGTCTCGTCCTCCCTCTACATATTTATTTGATCGTTTTGGTTAGTTTTGAATTGTAGGCTAGTAATATATTGAACTTCTTGGATCCATATCGTTATTTTTGTATCAATAGGCACATACTTTAGGTTATTTAGGGATTCAAATTAGTTGCTTGATATGCTGTGAACCTTGGTTGTATACTTCCATATATATATAAATCGAAAGTACGATTTTGTGATAACAAGCAATCACGCAGGCACTATATGGGATGCATATATTACAAGCGTAACCGGCTCTCCTTTTGTGAATTAGTGTAAGCATTGGCAAATCTATCTCACCATCGTCTTCTTTGCTATATCTCATTCGTCATGTTCTCAACTGGTTCATCTAATTCACCCTACCCTCGTGTATCATTCCATACTACAGATCGACGTGGAAGTGACTGAAATCTACGATGACGAAGGCGAGGTCGACTTCGCCTCTGCTGGATCCAACATCCGCATTAAGCTGAAGGGTGTGGAGGAGAGCGACATCACCATTGGCCACGTGCTGTGTGCACCTGAGTCTCTGTGTCCTGTAGTGAGCGAGTTTGATGCACAGATTGTGCTGCTTGATGTCGAGCATATTGTTGCGGCTGGATTTGACTGTGTGGCGCACGTGCACGCTACTGTCGAGGAGGTTCGCTTCAAGGTATATATATATATATACATATATATATATATATATACATATATATATATATATATATATATATACGCATATATGTGTGTATATGTATGTGTATATTTTTCTACAGTTATCAGTGTACGTATACATCGATGGAAGTCTTGACACGCATACATACATGCACACTTGTCAAAAAAGTTATCTTCTGACGCACAAACAGGCGGTAGCCATTTGTCATTTTTGAGGTGCACATCCCAGGGACCTAATTTGTCGTAGGGACACCGAGATCTTCATTTCTCACGGACTTATCCCTCCAACAATCATACCCGATTGATTGTTAACTTCTCGCACATAATTTTCAAATCAAAAATACAGGCTCTCATCGCTACCATCGACCGTAAGACGGGTAAGATCGACCAGAAAAAGCCTCGGTTCGCCAAGCAAGACCAGATCATTGTCGCACGTCTCGAGTGCACCACCGGTGTGCTGTGCATGGAGCTGTTTAAGACACTTCCCCAGATGGGTCGCTTCACCCTACGTGATAAAGGTGTGTCTTTGGATGTTGTGTCACATTGATGTGCACCTAACCTTCGGTATAGCTGTGCTAACTTAGTTTTGTTTTTATTTCGGTTATTGTTTGGAACCCAGGAGATAGAGAGAACCAGGGTAGCACATGCATGTAGTCGTGGATTGTTTAAACGTCTCGAGATAGCATTCTGAGCTCCTGTGTAGAGTGAAATCGCTTTGTAGCGAGTAACGCCTAAACCCCTAAATTCTAACACTAAAAATCGTACACTAAATCACATTAAGAACTAACGGATTCTTTCAGAATTAGCTATGATGCTGCACACAAATGTCACACACAGTCCGTATGTGTGATGGTAATCACAAGTTGAACGCTCGTGTTGGCTCAAGCTCTCAATTTATTATCTTTGTTGTCCTCGCTCAACAGGAAAAACGATTGCGATTGGAAAAATCATGAAATTGATCGCATAGATGCCGAACGCGCAAACTTGATCTGTACAAATCAATGCCGAGTTTCAGCCCCATTCCGAACCAGTCCCATCTAGTTAGGATTTCCTAATAAATGTTTTATTGTGTCTTCCCTAAAGTGTGTAGTGTCTATTTAGATACATCCATAGTATTATATATACTTATATTAATTTCAGAATTCATTATTTGAAGCTGCCTTTCACATAGTATGTGTCTGAATACATTATATATGGTTTAGTTTCAGAGTACTATATATTAGTGTGCAAAAAATTCTTCCTTTATCTTCTCCGCCCAAGCAAGTCTATTTCGCAAGCGGTAATAAAGTTTGTCGAAAAGTTCTTTTGCATTTGGAGCAGCGAAACGCAAAGTTGAACCACCAGATCCGTACACAATACAGGACAATCACGCATCAATCATATCATTCAATATGTGGAAGTGATGCTTTTCGTTACATCTTTGTCAACTCCAAGCCAGTCCATTGAAAGTAAATTGCAACATCTTCCAGAAACAACATAGTTTCTTGTTTACTCGATCCCAACCCAATCAGGAAATGATTTGTACTTTGGAATACTTATAGCTTCTCCAATTAAGTAGACAGCTAGTGGATCAGTGTCATTCGACGTGAGAATCATCATCTTAAATCAAACACCACAAAAGCAACCCGCGTATTCCTCGACGAAAGCACTGGTAGTTTGAGCATGCTAGCGGCTTCGCAATACAGCTGAACCCTCTTTGAACATCACTGATAAAGAAAAGTCAGAAATGTATCGCTAAGTAATAGTACTGCCATATTGCTTGGGCAGCACAATCTATCCGAGTTCATTTTGGCGCCTAATCCACTTGTAAATTGTCTGCTCTTTGTGTGCACTTGCTCGGGCCTTTCGCTGGAGCATTCCATCAGAAGGACTACTCTGTCTGTGAGTAGCAGAGTCTGTGACAACGTACGCGTTTCACTACCTGACACGTGGACCCGCATTTAGCCGTGACGCATTTTTCATATTTTCCGCCCTGGAGGAAATAGTATTGATTTGATGCGTGGCCTTGTCGCTCAACTCGGGTTCATTGGCGACTTTCTCTGCACTGTGAGTCAGAATCGACTACAGAGAGCCTGTTTCGCGGCTATGCCCTAAATTGGGCTCTAAATCGGAGCCGATAGACTGCACAGCAGACCCGAAATTGCGAGTGAAAAAGACTCCATACCACGGCCGCTGTATCGTTCAAGTATGTCGCTGCCCAGTTATGATACCACTCTGATACTAGCGAGGCAGACCTCACACATACTTTCACAGCTCGTTTGAAGTAGACGCTGCGTGGACGGGATAACACTCCCACACTTGCGTATCAGGCCTCAATATGTGTTCATCTGATCGATTAAATAACCGCTGTCGTGTTCAAAGAATAATACTGTCATACTTGATTAAAGTGTCGTATATATGTCCATCTGTTCATTCCAATTGACCGCAGAACGGACGAGATGATATTTCAACTGATTACGAGGCCTCGTATATCCGCCCGCCCGCAAACTCCCCCAAGAAAATAGTAATGTTCATGAAAGTGCCTCATTTCGACGAAAGTTATGGTCTTGCTGTGATACGCAGCTCTCTGCTTCTCCAGATCTATGTGAAGATAAGGTTCCGAAATTGTTTATCGTGCGATATGGCTGTCAGTACTGCCTGCTTTCTCATTAAGAATTAAAAATCGATAAGGATGTGACTCTTCGTGTGGCACTTGAGTGCATAGCTTTTGATTCCTGACCACTAACCTCTAAATTAGTGTACTTGTGGAGTTCAGTATGGACAGATTTTCTCTCAATTTCAATATCAAAATAGTACCAAATAGTATTTTTGTGACAGTCTTTTACTAACTCAAAGTTTGCTTTCCCCACTTGCTGTAGACAGCAGATTGGCTATCCATACTCCCGTTTGTAATTTTATTGTCCTAAATTATGTTAGTCCTTAAACGATAGATAAGCGATCCGGCTTCCGCTCCGAACTTCGGAGAGGCTCAGATTATGGACTAAACACAAGCAGAATGCGTTGCTGTGCACTTGAGCGCTGCTATATATATACATACATGGCTGTATTTACATATACTTGCCAAATTTAGCTTCATCGGGTCTGGGCAGGAATGGTCCACACATCACATCGATCACGAATGCAGGCATGTAACTGCTCGCGACATAGAAAATACTGTCATAGCCTGCGGAGTAGCGCGACTTCGGGTATGCCTGCGAAATCAGTCAAAATATATAAGTGTACAAGACTATACATGCATATACTTCAGAATATCTCAATACGTAAACATAAGGCGAAGCACAACCTTCTCGCAATCGCTGATCAGTTCAAAAGTATTGCCGAAAAAGTATGATACCAGCATTGGAACACTGTGGTATAATCACGTTCCCTTGTGCGGAATTATGCCAACGAAAAATACGGCAGTCACTATCCAACTGGAATGTCCTGCGTAGATATGACTCTAGGTATAATTATGACTTGTACATAGTAATTTGCAACATATGACTTGTACATAGTAATTTGCAACATATGACTTGTACATAGTAATTTGCAACATATGACTTGTACATAGTAATTTGCAACATATGACTTGTACATAGTAATTTGCAACATATGACTTGTACATAGTAATTTGCAACATATGACTTGTACATAGTTATTTGCAACATATGACTTGTACACAGTAATTTGCAACATATGACTTATACACAGTAGTTTGCAACATACCTTAAGTATGTTTTTCTCCATTTGCACAATCGTCATCTGGGGGTCTTGCAGTATCGCCTGCAAGCGTTTAGGGTTCTCTAGAATCCTACACGCGTAACATAAATATATCCATAAGAATACATGACAGACTTAGGTGTTTGCAATTGATATACATTTGTATATACATCCCTACCAATTGATGATTCAGCATCCTTTCTTTATCCGGTTCAATGACCGCCGATGAAAGCCAGTGCAATTACAACGTAGAGACTAACAATGCAACAACAATCTCAGAGAAAGACATAAGCGATGTACAGCCAGAAATGAAAACTGTATATATTTCTACATACTCATAGATGTATGTTTCCAAGTTCACACACAGGAATCAAACTCGTAGAAGCTTAGGTACTGTGCATTTACAATTCGTCCTCACAGGCAGAATGACTCGATAGATTTACCCATGTGATATGACTTCACTCCACCAACGTATAAAACGAGCACTGAATCCAATTTCAGACTAAAAGGTAGATGACATGACAAGCATGACAAGCATGACAAGCTCGTCACTGAACAAATGAAAGGCCGATCCCACATACTTCGTAAAGAATTTATATCCATAGGCATTCTGCACCTCGCTACTCGCCTTGTCCCATTTTCTCGCAATCATTCCCTTAGGATCGACGGTTGTAGCAATAGGGGTGCGCATAAATCCTGAGACAGAATCATGGAAGTAGGTTAGGCCCCCACTTCAAAATAAGTTGCAAATGTTTATAATCGGGTGTGTGTGTACGTTCATAAACATGCATTTTCGAATTTCGTACACGTATTTCCATTATGTATGGCTGAGTTAGCTAAAGATATTCAAAGCTATCAGTTCGTCCAGAAACACCTAGCGGTGGATATAATATATACGCATCTGATATGCCACATGAATACACCACTGGCACAATTGTTCAAGTATGTTAATGTATAAAATATGATTATCCATTTACATATCTGATTAAACAAACGCATACATCAAAAATATCTGCATTCTATGTGCTTGTATGTACTATACATATTCTGTTTCCATGCATTCACATACATGTCTACATGTGTTTAACCGCAAGTAATTACCTGGTTCGACGACAGACACGTGCACGTTGAAGGACCAGAATTCGCGACGTAAGGAATCCGAGAATGCCTCAACGGCGAACTTGCTAGAAGTGTAAGCCGCCATTGCAGGCGCCGAAGAACGACCGGCACAACTGGCCACGTTGATAACCCTATGAGGTGATATTGAAAATTCCCATGTGCGAATAGTTTGAACTCAGTTGAATTTAAAAGATAAAATGCAGCTTGTCCTGACAACAATTAAAAGCTCATCTTTATATCGCTCGACTAACTTTTATACCAAATAGGCGATGTCACTAGATTTGATCCTGCAACAAGAGTGTTTATTGTCTACCAACATCCGGTTCTTGGACGCGGAGGTGTAGTAAACAACAGACTGCAACGAACCTTCGATACAAGCAATATATATTCGCACAACGGTTATTGGTCTTACCAATGCACGATTGCTTTCTAGATACGAGCACAATACGAGTTATCTGATTTCGCAGTGCTCTCGTAAGCTAACACAGTTCACAACAGTTCGGAGGCTTTGCATATACCAATATATAGCTCCACGGGTAATACTAAATTAAAGTGGGTTCTTTATGCTTACCTGGCGCCTGATGACGACTGTCCAGACTTGCGCAGCAGAGGCATTAGACCCTTAGTGGCCGCAACCATGGCAAAGTAATTAATCTCCATCACTCTACGGAACGCGGCCATATCCTGGAACTCGAAAGGGGCTTCATCGGCGACGCCGGCGTTATTGACAAGACAATACAAACCTGCAACGATAACAACCCCAAGGAGCAATGCATGAGAATAGTTTCAATCACTTGTTTTACGCTATTCACTTTAAGATAGACACGGCGGCCGAACAGAGATGGCGCACATCGTGACACTTGAAATCTAAGCCATAAGCATATTCCGAGTTGAATAAGATGTTTGGGAATACTACAGGATACTCACGCCTCATCGGTAAGGTCACCTCAATAGTCTAAAAATGCTGGAATGAGCTCTGAAGGAAGTTGTGCACAAGTGGTTTTACCCTAATACACCTAAATACAATATAGCCCCTAAATTGCAATTTGTAAGCACTAGTTGCGCAACGCAGAACCGTGTGCAAAAGATATACGCCGCAGGAGCAACAGCCACCGCAGAATACATAGTGCACGCTCTCGATAGACTGAATATGCCTGTCCCATTGCCTACCGTAGTTGCCACAGATAGCCTTGGTGTTCTCGACTGCTTCATCCAACTGCTTCTCATTCGTCATATCAAAGACCATTGTGCGCAACCGATCGGAGGTCTCAGATTTCAGCTTCTGAGCTCCTTTATCAGTCAGGCATGTTGCGATCACTGTAAAATTGTAAAACAGCGGAAGTGTTTAGTGAAGGGTAGTAGCCGTACAGTCTTTGTACAATCTGTAAATATAACAGACTGTGTTCGATACGTACTATTGTGCTTCCCCCTACCAATCGCAGTCACGAGTATATATACATTTAAGGTAAATACTTGTTTCTTACACGATTCAAATCTTTATGCGTAAATTACAAATACAAAAATGGTGTTTGCGTGAATTTAATTTCGGATACATTTACACACAACCAAAAGATCAACAACCACATGTAACTCATATACATCTCCACACCTAATAATGAACTTACCGGAGAAGCCCTTCTTATCCATAGATTTTGAAAGCATATATCCGAACCCAGAATCACACCCGGTGATGAAAATAAAATGGGTGGATCGGTCTTTTCGGAATGTATTATCCCATGGTAGGAATACAGTCAGATAGGGCAGGATAAACGTGCCGAAAATAATACGAACCACGTTAATGAGCCTTTCAACGGCTCTTGCGGGGTAGAACAAAGTTGCCATCATGATGCAAATATCTAGTTAACTTCTCTAGTACTCTTCTCAAGCTAAACTATTAAAAAGTAACCCAAGCAAACAATAAACTAGTACATATTTATATGCAAATATGTACAACTAGCTAAACCATCGTCCATGGACGGGGATGGCACATCGAATGTACTGTCACAGTCTCACAATACAAGAAGCAGCAATGGTTATTTGGTTATCGTCATCCGTATCACATGATAGCTCTGAGCAAGGCACGGCAGGGTTTCACTGTCTTGGGTTGTTTGAATAAAAATAATAGTAATAATGTATCGTAGTTTCTAATGCATACACCGCCATAGCTCCCCCAAAACCTGTTCAATTTTCAGAAGGTTATGCAAATCAGCCTCTTCAGTCGAGCCTGATACATATAAATATAAAATTAAAAATATTGACAGCCGCGCCACGCACCCACAGTCCACACCCCCCTGTGTATTTACTGATGACTGATGAGACTCCAGCCTCTGAGGGACGACCTGAGTCACTGAGTGCTGAATTGCTGACTGCTGAGTGCTGATATAAATAAACATTGCCGGACTCAATGCCATCCGCCCAATCCGATAAACATTATTTCCGAGGGGGTATTGATCAAAATATCTTTTATTTTTATTATTATTATTATGTCTACTAAAAACAACATTTTAGAATTAAAAACAAATTCATATTATTATATAGTCAAATCAAATTAAACGTAAATATGTAAATATAATATAATTATACATGACCTCTCTTTAGAGAAGAAAGAAAATATGGTTGAACGGACTAACGTCCGTAGGACAATTATAAAAGTATAATAAAGTAAATACGTATTTTTAATAAAATACACATATGAAATAATTGGGTTTTCATATATAATATATAATATATTATAGAAAAACAAAAACAAAAATCCATAGCTGAATGTTTCTTGATTCTTCAGTTGGCTAATAAATATGATGGAAGAAACCGGTTTCTGAATACCCCTCTTTGTTTTAGAAGAAAAAACTATGTGTTTGATACATATGCAAGAAAAAATCCCCGCAGGGCGCAGGGGCCCTTCATGAGGTGGCGGTCGGTGGATTGATCCTCATTAACGTACTTTGCTTCATCTCTGTCATGGTGCTGAACCCTAGGCTTCTGAAGATTAAATGTTTCCTAAAGGCTGTGGCTGAACGATAATGAAAACTAGTGTTGTTGATGAATCAATGGTTGAAAAAACACCATCATAACCGGATAGGGGAAGTACATACCCATTCAACAGCGGACAGACTTTGTGCGTGTGAAGTGTTCCTTCTTTCCTCTACGGCTGAATCAGCATCTCACGTTTCACCCTTAGCTATTAACAGGGAAAGTAGATTATTGTAGCTGGTATCTGCTTAAATGTAGCATGTATTGCTTTCCTCTTCGCGACAGGCAGTATTTTTCAGTTGAATATTGCACTGTAGCTCATAATATTATAAAGACATAAAATCAACAATCGTGATAATTTGTTGACGTTAAGAGAATTCCATTAGGTGATATATATATATATATATATATATAGTGTGTGTGTGTGTGTGTGTGTGTGTGTGTGTGTACACATTGTATGTAAACATTGTATGTGTGTGTGTGTGTATGTGTGTGTAGTGTGTGTACACATTGTGTGTGTACACGTGTGTGTGTATACGTATGTATGTATATAGATATACATATGTATATATGCAAATGTATATATATATATATATATATAAATATAAACATGTCTGTCTGTGTGGTGTGTGTGTGTGTATGTATGTATGTATGCTTTTCATATATATGTATGCATATATATATACATGTGTATATATAGATATTCATATATATATATATATATATATGTATGTATGTATATATATATATACTTATGTATATATGTACGTGTATGTCTATATATATATATATATATGTGTGTGTGTGTCTGTGTCTGTGTCTGTGTCTGTGTCTATGTATGTATGTATGCAAAGGTCTGAAATCATAACGAAGCCATATAATTGAATACGCACACCAAATGGATGTCATTGATTGACATGCATGCACGCGAATGGTTATTTTAAGTCAGTATAATAAGCCCTCAATACCACAATAGTGAGTTCTGAACTAATAATGCATGCGAACCCTTAGAAGGTCCAAACTGTTAATACGCGACCTGAAAATCTAAGAGTTGGCATGGTCGAAAAGTTCACAACCCTGTTCATAAATCGATGTATACGATACATATTTAACTGCATGAACCATTGCCTCCTAAATTGTACACATGGACCAATAGAGCTATCAACTATGGACCCTTCGCAAAATTATTTATTCATGTAAATATTCTAGAAGGCTATGATTATATCCAAAACCGGATAAATATTGTGAATTTAGGGGGAAAAAATCGACTTCCCTCAACCACTAGTAAATAGAGAGAAGCGAGCTCCCTTTGCCCCGTGGGCGTGGGGCGCCGTGGCGCCGCGGGCTGATGCTTTCGCGCCAAAATCTATTTATGTTTATACATCTATGAGACTATGACTCTATGACTATTGTACTCGAAGAATATAAATATTGAGAATTTCTCTCAAAGTCTCAGTCTCTCGGGACTCAGAGTCTCTTCATCACTCTCATCAGAGTTAAGTCTCTCAGATTGGAAAAGCCGGAGATTATGACCGACCAATCATATCGCGTTGCTTACGTTATTTACTGAAGCGTTGTTTTCGCAACCTCTATGAAAGCAAGCGCTGCTCAATTACGTTGGCGAAACGTTGCGTTCGAGTCGCTTGAATGCTTTCTACGCGTACATTTTATTTACGAATAGTGTAAATGCAGACATATATTTATGTATATAAAGTAATTAAAGCGACTGTAACATCACATCAGACCATACTTTTATACATAAATATATACACAGTTATCGACAAGTCTAGGTACACTACTCAAGCAAGATGGTACAAAACAGCACATCCTTTATTACCTACAGTGAGGACTGTCAGTTCCCCATCCAGAACTTGCCGTATGGTGTGTTCAAGCACAATGGTAGCACCCGTATCGGTGTTGCTATCGGAGACCAAGTCCTAGATCTGTCTCAGGTGAGTCATATGTACCATCTGTGTCCGAGCTGAAATTTGGTCCATAGATATTGAAGTTATACTTTGTTGCATAGCTGTCCCAGTCGAAATTCGAATGTTATATTTGTTTACGTTTGTTTCATTTACAACCTCTGCTGTACAGCATGATAGTCAGTCTTTCAGCTTGACATAGATTTTGTTTGTATTTGGTTTTCAAGTGATCGACTACCGAGTGTTGACACGCGATCTCCTCGATTTTTTGGAAAGTTGTATCAGTGTATGGTCGTTGTCTCCCTCTAAAGGGAATTGAAACATAGATTGAAATTTTATTTACCTATCAATTCTCGGGCTTAATCGAAAATTCTTGTGTTGTATTACATTTTTATACGACTATGTAACCCGTCCTCCAGCCAATATAAGTTGTTTTCAAATCGAACGAGAATATGATCACACGAATGGAAGTTGATGCTATGGATCTGTATTCTTACGCTGTTCAGAGACTTCGCTGATATCATTACACACGTGGTAGTGCATTTAGTGGTACGCCACGCCACTATGTGTATTAAGTGCTGGCTCAACTGCATTAAATACGTTGCCGTACAGCGAAACAATGCCCCTTGAGTCAGTCCACGATCACACAATGTACGTATGCTATAATTTACATGCACGACCATACAATATACGTATGCTATATTTTATATACATTTAGTAAACTTACTAACAACATATTTAAACATTACAGGTAAAGCACTTCTTCGACGGACCCGCTATGGCCGCCAACCAGCGGGTTTTCGACGAAGGGAGTCTTAACAAATTCATGGGTCTAGGTCGCCCAGCCTGGAAGGAAGTTCGGTCCACTCTGCAGCGCATTCTCTCCGCTAACGAGCCCGTACTTCGCGACGACAAGACGCTACGCGAGAGCGCTTTCGTTGCAATTTCCGACGTTGAGATGGTGTTACCCGCCCAAATCGGTGACTACACAGACTTCTACTCGTCGCGAGATCACGCCACCAACGTGGGTATCATGTTCCGTGGCAAAGACAACGCGCTCATGCCCAACTGGTTGCATCTACCTGTAGGCTACCACGGCCGTGCTTCCTCCGTAGTCGTGTCTGGTACACCTGTACGCAGACCCTGTGGACAAACCAAGGCAGATGAGACTAAACCCCCTGTGTACGGTCCGTGCCGTTTGTTGGATTTCGAGCTTGAGACTGCCTTTTTCGTAGGCCCTGGAAACAAGCTTGGAGAACCCATCCCTATTGCTGAGGCGCAGGATCACATCTTTGGTATGGTCTTGATGAACGATTGGAGTGCCCGAGACATCCAGAAGTGGGAGTACATTCCCCTCGGCCCATTCCTTGCAAAGAACTTTGCCAGTACAATTTCACCATGGGTGGTGACTATGGATGCCCTTGAAGACTTCAAGCTGGCCAACTGGGATCAGAGCGAACCTAAACCTTTGCCATACCTGCAGCACGATGACCCTTACACATTCGATATGAAGCTGTTCGTCGATATCAAGTCTGAGACGACTGAGAAGGTATGTTTACCTCCGGCTATCGTAAAAAAAATCATTCTTATTAGTGTAATTGAAAATAGAAAGGTTACAAATGCGTTGTTTGTTTTGTTTTTGTTATGCTCCTTATCAGTGCAAGCATTTCTTTGCCTGTGTACCCACTAGATACATTGGCCAATTCGAATGCTTTGTTATTTGTTTGTTCGAATATGCTCCTTATCAGTGCATTCTTTTCTTCGCACGTGTACCCACTAAGTGCATTGGCCTATTTAAATGCTTTTAAGAGTTCGCAATCAATTCTTTTAAAATGTTGCTTAATGATATAAACCCTAAACCCCAACCAGTCAATTTAAGGTTGTAATTGATCTTTGGATTCACTCGCCTCATAGGTTTTGGTACAATCAACTGTTTAATCGGGTATTGTCACAGCTGATCTTGAAGGCATTCTCACATTGGACCTTCTTTTTGATATTCCACCACAGACTGTTTGTGAGTCCAACTTCAAGTACATGTACTGGACCATGAAGCAGCAATTAGCCCACCACTCCGTCAGTGGATGTAACATGAGGCCCGGAGATCTTCTAGGTTCCGGTACCATCTCAGGTCCCAACCCCGAATCCTTCGGATCCATGTTGGAACAGTCATGGAAGGGATCTAAGACTGTAGACATCGGAAACGGAGAGACAAGGAAGTTCATTGCCGACGGTGATGAAGTGACTGTCCGAGGTTACTGTCAGGGTGAGGGATACCGTATCGGATTTGGCGAGGCCAGCGGCTTAGTCTTGCCCGCCAAACCCCTGGAGAGCTAAGAGAGTCGGCATCAATGAAAGTGGGCGGTGGGAGACATGGAGTAGGCTTGGCGTATACGTTATGTATATAGAGGCGTGTGGGATATATGAGACTACGAAAGTACTATATACGCCTTCTGCGCTGGAAGGCATATAGCTTGCACTTTTGGCAGAGTGATCCTTGCGTCGAAGGGGGAATCATTCGATATGTATTCTCCATGTTGTATCGTCAAACGCTTGGGACTTTACTTAATTATTCTACCCTGCACGCCTAGTGATACTCAAATGACGATAGAATCAAATATTAAATATTAGATATGTTACCAGCTTTTGCATGTGTAGGCAGTCAGGTTTACTGCCACCATGAATTCTTCGGTATCTCCCTATGTATGAGATCCAGAGCTAAAGGGCAGCAACTGTTGACGGTCGAGATACGAGATCGAATACAGTGATGCAGGTTTTAGCGGAAGTCGTGCAATAAAGCTGGATAGCCCTTTTTTAGCAGCGATTTCGCTAACGCGCGTGAATTGATTCCTTTTTGTATATTGACAATTTGAGACGGCACTTCTCGCAACCTCAGTCAAATGCTTTTAAAATACTACAAAAATTGTTTGAATAGACGCTCGACTTGGTCTTGGAAGTGCAAGACTCTGTACAGTTGTTCAGAAATTCGTGAAGATATCGCAATCTTCCATACGCCGATAGGTACAAACTAATCTCCGATGTCTTGTACATGCGCAAGATCAGGGGATTCGTTGGTAAAGTCTCGACCAGACGACGCAATCTGATCCAGTACCCGAAGGTGTCACATATGCATTGGAAGGGATTTAACCATATTTCGTTGAAGTTGCTGACTCACGATGAGCTTACTATAAATAATAATATACTTTGTAAACAGTTTTGATCGATAACACAAAAGTTCAGATTGATTGAAACATGTGAAGAAAGACATTTCTAAACTGAACCTTTGTTGATGTGAGGCCCTGAATGCAATATATCCAATAGTATGGACCGTCACATAAATTTACGCATGTGTACATGGATGAATATATTGGCACCTTAGGAAGAATAAAAATTTCTAAGTGTTCACTACTTACGTGTGGCGGTTTATTCCATCGATGTAACCATGAAATTGACGCTGTGATAACGAACATATTCGGTGGGAAATGAACTCATATCCTTGATTATGACTATTACACTCCTACTGGTCATGTACCCTCTCTCTGTGTACCAATTACAGATAGATACCCACTGATCGACAACATCCATGAGGTCAGGATGTTATAGGAGGTCAGAATACTGAGCTATGCTGAGCTATGAAGAGATTTGTATTAGGTATAAAAGCGATATATACAATACATATAATTTAATAGATATGAGACATACAAAATGTACCACAACCCTGTGTGACCTTTGCTGCTGTAGAAGACAGTTGCAACATGTCAGATTATTTTGTGACACTTTTTTAAGTGTCTAGATATCTAGATGCGCTTTGGCGCGGGCGCCGCGGCACCCGCCCCACAATGTGACATTTGACAAATGGCGGCTTTTCCCAATTTTCGCTTTGTTTACGACTCTTTTCTATATATGTGTATTGTGTATTTAAACAGAACATCGAGCACAGGTATTCGACATACACACCTCATAACCACACACACCACCTACCTAAGTCATGTACGGTCTATTATCACAGCAAGTCCGAAGGACTCTTGGGGCACCTTTGGCACCTAATACCGTGAGAATGGCGTCTGTATTAAGGTCCTATGCCTCAGGTATTTTGGATACTTGACGGTCTAAATTAGCTCTTCGGCCCGCAATTCACCAATAACACTATTTGTATGGTTGTTTGCCCTAATACAACGACGAATTTCTCATTCGTATAAGCTAGAAGTGTTTGATTGATTGAAAAAGCTGCATACATCACCTTCACGTATCTCAAACACGTAAATTTGGAAATACTATAATTGTGTGTTTGCACTTACAATACATATATATATATATATATATATATATATATATATATATATATATATATATATATATATATATATATATATATATATATATATATATATATATATATATATAT
>NW_014040444.1:42179-46740 GCF_001186125.1 Sphaeroforma arctica JP610 | reverse complement strand
TGTTGTTGTGTGTGCGCGTGTTTGTTTTTATATATATATATATATATATCGCATTCTTATACCGTAACTAGTTGTTGTAATTAGTGTTGTATAGAATAGTAATATTCTATGTTTATGTTATATATTATATATATATATATATATTTATGTTATATATATATATATGTGTGTGTGTGTGTGTGTGTGTATGTATGTGTATACCCTGCTGCGTCATTGTCATACTCAAATATGTATGCATTCTTAGAAGCAAGAGTGGATGTGTGTTGCACGCCAGAGAACCCATCTGATCCAATACTACTCTCGAAATCTATTGCGGTGGTGGATATAAATCATAACTTTTTTTTTAGTGCAACTATCATTCCTAGACTATTTTCAAATATATTTCGCATTACGTAGTGATGAAGTACACAAAGGAACACGAATGGTTGAGAATCGAAGACGATCAGGCGACTATTGGAATCACCGATTATGCACAGGTATTTCTTTTTATCTTAATTTTCTAATTTGTTTGGGTGGTCGCCTGTTGTGGAATTGGTTCACGTGGAACTCGTGTTGATGGTTTGCTGTGCTGTACCACGAGCCAGCTTGTTTTCTCCAGCGTCGATTTGAACATGTGTTGTCGAATCAGGTAGTGGTGCACAATGGTAAGAACCTCAGAGTTCGACGTTTGTGCTTTAGAGACCCGCACCAGGGGCTCACACATTCACATTTTAAATGTTTTATGCTATGCCTCTGATTATTCTGTTATTTTCGACCGATCAGCGTCTCCTGACCTCCACATTTCGGTGCCAAATCTCTGAATCATACTGATATATATACACTCTATTTCTGACGATCGCAGAACTCTCTAGGAGACTTGGTATACATTGAAATGCCAGAGGTCGGTGCCACTTTCGAGCAATCAGGTATGTTTACAAATCTTATCTTCGCTGCGTATTTGACTGCACAAAATGTGTTGTACCTTTTATGCCTCCTTGTAAAAACAGTCAACACACGCTCCCACTATTTGATAAACCACTATAGTTGCGGTGTGTATTGCTAACACTCTGTGGTGCGAGTTGGGCCTCTGATGATCTTCTCTTTGTGCGTCAAGCTGAAGCAGAACCTGTTAAATTGTTTGTCATTTCTGAACCTATTGTTATGCCTTGCACGTGCTTCCCTCTACAGATGACATGGGTGTAGTTGAGAGTGTCAAGGCTGCCAGTGATGTATACGCGCCCATCTCCGGTGTCATTCTTGAGGTCAACGAGAAGGCAGCGGCCACCCCCTCCATCATCAACAAGGAGGCCGAGACCAACGGTATGTGTCGCGAAGTATATCAAATCTATCACGATACTTCCTATATCATGCGTTTAAACCGGAAATGATTTGCATACGACTGGCTTCAAATCTGCCAGATATTCACTTCATCGTCAGTGCGATCACCGGCATGAGAAGTCAGTACATGTACGAGGTCTTTGTTCGAAAGATAGCGCCTCTACACATGCTCTCAGCGAAAAATACATTATAGCAAAAGGGGAATTGAAAGCACAGATCGCTCAATCCAGCATTCCCTTCATTGCGCTCGGTCATATTCCGTATTCTGTATTATATTTCATGTATCAGTATCACCCAATCTCTACTTGCCCGGATTCTTTTGGTGTGCATGCGTCGTAAACCTCGCAATGGAACGATTTGTTTGTCTTCATTGCCCAAGTGCGTTGCTAGCTTAATACCAAGCATGGCTGATAAAGATGCTACTTGCTGAACTCATGGATACTCATGTCAATTACAGTAGTGTTTACCGTCGTAGCTGCCATTGACATGACTCGTGGATACTCATGTCAATTACAGTAGTGTTTACCGTCGTAGCTGCCATTGACATGACTCATGGCTACTCTTGTTAATTACAGTAGTGTTTACCGTAGTAGCTCTTATTGACATGTATGTGCTCACGTGCTTCGCCTACTTACTCTCGCAGGATGGCTGGTCAAGATGAAAATCACAGAGCCCAATCAGCTCACTGCGTTGCTGGACGCCGAAACCTATGCCTCGTTCTGCAAGGAAGACTAGACTCTAGAGGGGCTCACTAAAATTCTGATATTGTTTTGTTAGTGCCTAGCTTCGTTGGGCTTCCAGGATGAAAGGGACGAAGTACGCTTGCCAGCATAATTGGTGAAGAATGTTTAAACAACTATTCAAGCTAGCGAGTAGGGCCAGGGTATTCACACCCACTGGTAGAGTGGCTGGGCTGGTTCTGCATAGAGTGAGTCGGACACGCTGACATTGCAATGGATGTTGTGCGGTGATGTATGTATTCAATTAAAGATATGGGGTATTGAAATCTGTGTGATATAGCGTAGAATCTGCGAAATGATCAACATCTTGTGTCAAAATTATGTTGATAAACAGTTTCATAGAGACTTGTAGAACAGATACTGTAATTGACTCTGCGTTCTGTGCAGATACTGATTGCAAAAGAATGGAGAAGCTTCCTTTTATGAATTCCAAAGAGATAGCAACATGATTGTTCGTTCCGACGACAGATGATTATTTATTCACTTCTAACAAGCCGGTTCAACAGCCGAGTTTCATACTAGTTGACTTAGTCGGTGACTACTAGAATCGAAGTACTGGTGCACACCTGTGATAGTGTTGAGAAGGAAGGCGCAACAACAGAATATAGTGACATCACTGACATTGGTCTCATTCTCTTCTGAAGTGAGTAGTGTGCTGTGTGTGTGATTCCGAATGACATCTGTATTTATAACCTATAAACAGGACTTCTTAACGCATATCAAGCGAATAGAATGGTAGTGAACCAAGTTGAGAAAGCGCGTTTCTCTGTTTTTGGGGTGGAAGTAGCGAACGTAGTAGATTGACTGTATATCGGCGAATAAACGAACATACTGCCGTACTTTTTGGTATATATACTCCTTTGTACTGGTTGGAGTAAAAGACACCTCGTGCTGCCGTGACACTAACTATTAAGCACACAGCACATATATTTCTCTGGTAAGTGAGAGATTTGTACATATGTCTATGTTAAGTGAAAGGTCCATACACTCCGAGGGAATGCGAAGTATTATAATTACAATCATCTCCTTGTATTCTTGAAGCTGCGGAGCGAATCGGCTGGTAAGTGAGAGATTTGTACATATGTGTCTATGTCAAGTGAAAGATCCATACACACTGAGAGAATGCGAAGTATTATTATAGTAATCACCTTGTATTCTTGAAGCTGAGGAGCAAATCGGCTGGTAAGTGAGAGAATTGTACACATTTGTCTATGTTAAGTGAAAGATCCATACACACCGTGGGAATGTGAAGTATTATAATAGAAATCATCTCCTTGTATTCTTGAAGCTGCGGAGCGAATCGGTACCGGCCTAGCTGGCCTTCCCTCAAGTTGTTCAGCACTCACACGGCACAAAACAAAGCAATACAAGTCAGAAACAAGGCCAAATGTCACTAAAAGCTGCCATGCCATCTATTGTTTTCGGCAAGATCTGAGCGATTATCTTTCATAATCGAGTCCAAAATACCAGTTATGACTATAAAATTCGTTCTCCATCTCTTGTTCAGAGATCACAGATTCGTTGGAAGTGCGACCGCTGTACCAGCGATACCACCCTCAATTGTATACTACAGGTCTAATTGTTGAGATGCTGCCACTCCCCAGTCATAGACCTGTATGTACTTGACCATCACCATGGTTCATATACTACAGCGATACCTATGATCTGACTGTATTTCATATGAAGTTATGGTCCGAAACACAACTCTATAGTGACCATAGCTTTCTAGTGCTTATGATTTAGAGGGCTATGCAGTGAGTGACCCAAAGACCCAAAATAGTAAAAAGGAGTTGTATGTAAATACGGTGTGGGGGGGGGGAATATCAAATCGTTCTTTTCGGCAAAATCACGGACGTCGGACTTCTAAATAATTATGATATTTCATATATGAGAGCCTCCCTCGACTAGCATTACTGGATCTTGTATCAGACTCGTCTATTTTCGCAGCGAATATGTTCAAATGCTTGGTAACCCGTAACAGCGTGCAGGTAAGTGGTTCCCTTGAATCGGCCTGTATTACAGACCTTTTATGTCTTTGGTAAGACTACTGATTAGTGCAACTCCATGTCGAACTGTGTAGCACAGAGCTACTGTTATCGCTCGTAGTGTGCAGTAATGTAAGTGCAAGTTTATATCACCTGATTCAAACGTACGCCTAAGATGGTATGATACTGCGGTATGCTGGCTATATTAACACATGCATCCTGTGAAATGCGTGTGTGTTGTGGATTTGATGTATTTTCATACACTAACCGAGGCTGCACGTATGCAAAGGCGGATAGCCAGCAGTCTCCAACACATCACAAGCTACCCTGCGTAGGTCTATTTAGAAACGACCACATTGCTGCCGGACAGGCGAATTTTGTATATAAACACATTTTATTTACAAATATATGAGTGTGTTCTTGTACAAATCATTGTGAATGTAATTCGACTTATATATATATATATATATATAGATATAGATTTATTTATATATATATATAATATATATATATGTGTGT
>NW_014040444.1:2560-33803 GCF_001186125.1 Sphaeroforma arctica JP610 | reverse complement strand
TATGTATGTATGCATGTATGTATGTATGTATATGTGTATATGTATATGTATATATAAATATATATATATATATATATACTACCCCAAACCCCATATAGATTTTCTATGTATTTCTTCAGATCTGCTGGGCAGCAATGGCCTTTGAATCGCATCATACTGAAAATCCAACTGCTTTTTCTTTACGCAGATCGAGAAGGCTTATCTGTACATCAGCGCCTCGCCGACACGTCACACTGGATCCATCCACGTCACCGCACGACATCTAGTGTTTGCATCGGCCGATAGGCAGAAGGAAATATGGGTATGCTGGCTGCACTTCGTAGTCGTCTCTTTCGCATAGATAGTTATTATTATTTTTCCTAATCTTCGGTTGAGACTGAATGACACCATCTTGCCCACCAGTCATCAAGTCACGCAACCGTCTAATCTCACTGATCCTCTCGCAATCTATGACACCTGGACAGCTTCTACTACAGACGTTGTGGTCTATCGAGCGTAAAAGCCCAACTCCCAAAGGAACTCTCATCGTGTTGCGTACCAAGACGTACCGTCTGATAACCCTGCTGATACCTAGTGAGAAGGAATGCAACGACATGTATGACGCCCTGATGGACTTGGGATTCAAAAGTAAGCGAAGGTGGATTCCCATGTTTTGTGGTGCACGTGGCTATGCGAGTAGCGTTTGACTCAGAATTGGCGAAGCAGCCGTCTAGTTTAGTGTTGGGTTCTCTCACAAACTCGCAAGCTTAGCAGCGATCTTTCACTCTGTTCAAAGGCGTATTGGCCAGTAGCTTTAGCTGATTTGTCAGAAGGTTCGTGTCGCTATCTGAACTGCACGAAGCATGGTGCACAGGTGGTTTTGTACGGCGGTGCCGTGCACGACTGGGAATGTCACCTACAATATAATATAGGGGGGAAATTAGGTGTCCCCATTTTCTTGGAGTGAAGCCGAGGGTTATAATTGTTATTCTGTATTTGATAATATTGTCAGTCGAGGTCATGTCGACAGTACGAACGTACGATCCATTTCGTGCAAGACTGTCCCGTACACACGCAACGTTTAGGCGAATAGACGCTGACAGTGTATGCGTCAATATGTGTTAGCTCTACAATGCGACGTTTTCCTTATTCAATGGCATTTTGAGTAGCCACGCACTCTCTGAGTGTCTTTTTGATCAGCAACGCCACGTCTATATATAACTCTTCTCGAACTACTTTATTTCTATACAGGTCGTATGGATGAGCTTCACGCCTTTGAATATAAATACAGTCCTGGTGTCAAATGTAAGGCAGCTGCAAGCTTACTGTATGCTCACCGTCTACTACGTATCTGCATACATATATGATCCCATACGTTAGTATTGTCCCATCCTGTTTCTACCCGTATTTGGTTCGCGTCTTCACTGAGCAGCTTGTCGCTTGTATGCTACGCTACGTGTAGCTCTGGAGTATCCTACTCATGCCGTGCACCTGTAAAGTGCGTATCCGTACACGCGCTGTTAGTACTTACTTTGGATATTAGTAGGTAGTTCGAGTTTTGACAAGCAGTGTACTTTTTTTCGTATCGATATTTATAACGCATTGGAGTCATACTGCGAGCTTGACCCCGTACCAATAACCAGAGAATCAATTTGCACTGTATTTTCGCGTATACTCTCTATGGCTTGTTGTAAACATATCCCGAATTGATGTTGTTACGGCCCTCCTTGATCGATGCACATGGTTCAGTTAGCACATACTTCGCAGGTGCGGCTGTTTAGCACTTTTCAGCGGTGCATGTAGTCTCGTAATCTTCAACATCATCAAACCCCTTCATGGCGAAGCATATGGGTGTGATGTGTGTCAATCGTGCGGACTTGGCTTCGGAGATTTTCCAGTTACATATCATACGTACGAGTGTACCGCGACGCAAGTGTTGGTATTTTCCGATGAGCTTAACACACAAAAAACCATCGTCTTTCATTGCAGACATAATTTACTAGATGTATACTTGTTACCAATACAACGCAAGTGTGTGTAACCCATATCTCAGATCACTTATGTACATACTCACTGGTGTGTACCTATTTAGCGCAAAGTCTGAGCTGGGAATTCTACAATACGCTTACCGAATACGAGCGCATGGGTGTACCGAACAGCAAATGGCGAGTGACTTCACTCAATAGAAGGTTTGGGCTTTGCTCAACGTACCCTCGTGAACTGTATGTACCGGCCACCTGTTCAGATGAGATGCTGACAGAGGTATGTGTATACCTTTATCTACTCGCTGGAGGTCAGTGGGCGTGTTCGTGTACAGCTGTCCATGGTATTTCTTGACTGGCGAGCACCGTTTTATTTATATCTGGATGGGAACGTTTCCAGAATGCTATAACATATTGAAGCCTCCGGGCGTGAGCGTGAATGGATCTGCATATATAGTCATTATGGCAGTATTGAACACAGTCTAAGAGTGTTGGACCTTCATGATCCGTAAGCGACAGCTTGTTATTGGTGTTGACTATTTCTCATTCCTCGTCACAGTGTGCCGCTTTCCGGAGCAGGCAGCGACTACCCATCCTGAGCTACATCTACAAAAACGAAGTATGCATGACTGTTAAATATGCAAATTATCTCAAGTTGACCTTGAGTTGGTGTGTACAGTCACTTATAGTGACACAAATAGTATGTCCGGAGGGTGTGTGTTTCTATGAGATGTATATGGTTTATGTGTTTGTGCGTGTAGGTGTATCATATATTTTCATGTATGTATGTATATATATGTGTGTGTGTGTGTGTGTGTGTGTGTGTGCGCGCCTGTGTCTGTGTCTGTATTTGTGTCTATGTTTCTGTCTGTGTCTGTGTCTGCGTGTCTATGTATGTGCCTGTGTCTGTGCCTGTGCCTGTGTCTGTGCCTGTGTCTGTGTCTGGGTGTGTGTATAGGTTGTATCGATCGGTATATTTCTCCACTTTACGGACCATGCAGCAGAAAAAATGACATTTATTTTAGTGTTGTTGTCATTTTTGAAGCATCCAGTTCAGTCGCTTCAGCCAGGTCAATGTCAGTCAGATGGTTCGCTACAATGTAGCTGTGACTTATGTTGTGTTTCACGCTGACCCCATTTGCGCTCTTCCTCAGTCATCGCTCACTCGCTGTAGTCAACCGAAAGTGGGCATCCAATCAAAACGTAGCGTTGCGGACGAGGCAATGGTACAACTTATATTCTCGGCGAATCCCAACAAAGTGAACAAACACTACATCATCGACGCCCGCCCGAAGGTCAATGCCATGGCTCAAAGGTGTGCGTTCGCCAACACCTCGAATTGCTCTTTGCTTTGCACATGTTTCAACACGATCAATATATATCTAATCTATACTACGATGCTATACATATGCCTCGAGAGGTGTTGAAATAAGCGCCAAGCATTTCAGCTCAGATTTCTTGGTCACCTGAGTGTCTTATTCATCCGCATGGCTTGGGTGATCCTACTTTTCCGCTGCATATTTGAGAGCGCGCTACAAAATAGTTGGACTAATTAATTGCACTAATTAATTGTACTAGTCGATTGTACCTATTAATTTCGCATATATCATACGAGCGCAGAGCGAACGGGGCAGGATACGAGAGCACGGCATTCTACCTCAACTGCAAATACCTATGCATGAACATAGAGAACATCCATGTCATTAGAGAATCACTTAATAAGCTGGTAGATGGTATGTGTATCTGGAGTGGATTTTCGTCGATATTTTGCTCCTTTTCTGGTCCCATATCGTTTTGTTGTCGCTGTACAGCGGAAAGAGCGGACGTATCGATTTCTGGGATGCGAGCTTCATGACAGCGATTGCAAAAAATCTAAACAATCATAGATTGGGTTGTTTTGGGGGGTTCCTATCAAACGAATATACTTACCATATTGTTTATTCTCGATCAATGTCTCTTGCATTCCAGTTCTCTAGTTGTTCGCCCAATGCGATGCGACTGTGGTGTATACCGGTTGATATTTGCTGGAACTCTTTCTCGCAAATGATGCATACGTACGCACAGTTTTCCGCTTTTGTACACTGCTATAGATGAAGTATTCTGATGCATATATATGCCTACTTTGGCTCGCACCATATCGCCTCTGTAATGCACAGCCTGCCACGTACACAATTCAACGGCGAATCAATGGCTTAGTAACGTATATGGGTCCGGTTGGCTGCACCACATCAGGACTATTCTGGAAGCATCGAATCTGATGGCTAGGTGAGTCGGTGTAAGCGAGTTGGTTGCCTGTGTATTCAAGTGTACTGTTACGGGAAGTATGACAAATATATGATATTGAAAATATTTGTTCAGGTTCATGTTTGTCTGTGTGCATAATTTACTCTTATAGATTATTTAAACCCCTACGGCAATTTCAGAAGTTGACATACGTGTGGCGGCGTACATTTACATTTTGCATGTACTGCTATATGCCTGGTACGTATTGTTGTGAACGCGTTTCTGTGAAAAATAATCAATTGACTTTAACTGCGACCATGACTTGCCCTATTGTCCTTCGACCAGGTAATATAGTATCCTCTTTGTACTTGGAGCTGTGCCGTATCAGCAATATTGTTATTGGAAAATAATCATTAGTCTTCACCAGTTCCCTTTGCTCTTTTATTTATTTTTGACTAGTATCCGTTTTTAAATTATTGAATATGAGACCCAAATTTATTATATCACAACACAGGGCAATGGCAGTTGAAGGCGCGAGCGTAGTGTTGCATTGTAGTGACGGATGGGATAGGACTGCTCAGCTCTCCTCCCTCACTCAGCTGTGTTTAGATCCTTATTACCGTACCATAAAAGGTGTGTACTTGAAATGCCTACCTGAATTCACAATCTTGTAATAATGTTGCTTCTGTCTAATATAGCTGAGCGCATGCTATCGTGCGAATGCGTTTGTTCCTGGCGCCCGTCTCGAGATTCACTTGAGTCTGATCAGGAACTCTCTGGCGCATGTAGACAATGGCTGAATATCGATACATAGTTTTTCTCTTTTTTCTGCATTGGGCTTTTCTCTGCGCCTATAGCGATATCTTGGAGACTTGTACCTTAGTATCGATCACATCATTAATTTTCACTCAGACAATTATATAACTTTTGCTGTTGACCCACAACAGGTTTTATAAGTCTAATCAGTAAGGAGTGGATACAGTTTGGCCACAAGTTCCAACATCGAAATGGTTTCTGGGCATTGGATAAGAAAGAGTATTCTCCCGTATTCACACAATTTTTGGATTGCGTTTGGCAACTACAAACGCAATTTCCGTGCGCGTTTGAGTTCAATTGGAAAATGCTGATCGATCTGAACGAGGAATTGCACGCTTGCCGCTTTGGAACGTTCTTGGGTAATTGCGAGGTGTGTTCACTTGTACTATTGCAGCTATATGCACGATACTCCTTGTGTCTGATGGCCTCATAGTCTATTGGATATCCACCATAAAGTACTGTTTGGGAGAATGTGTTCTTGTCGGCTGTTTCACCGGCGCCCCTGTCGATTCAGATTTCGTGTATGTTGTCGTTATATCTTTTAGATCAATCACATGACAAATTGGGAGCGATTAGGTGCTCAAGGTGTTTGTTGCAAGGTGTTTGTTGCAGCGCACGCGATATCTAAGCGTAGCAAGACTATTGCGAATGGAGTCTAATCTTATTTCTAATATTGAATTTAGTTTTTATTTGTGGTTGTTCCACTAGAAAGACCACATCATGCCCAACACTGGAAATACTTTTGCACTTCAGTAATTGCATACGTACATCTCATAACTATAAGCTTAATCACTAACGACTAAAAGTCTACATTTTTCGCCTCGAACCGACAAAGCGAGAGCGAATGGCCGCGAATTTGTCTGAGACTACACCGTCTCTGTGGTACTACTTGATCGACAATACAGAGAAGTACCTGAATCCCATTCACTCGATTACTCAAGGGGTATTAGTTGCGGAAACTGCCCCGCAACACATACACGTGTTTAAAGGCCTGTACTGCCAGTACCTTGCAGGTATGTAGGTGATATGATTATTGACATATTTTAATGTGCTTGTTTTTGAGATACGACACATGACACGGACTAGTTCACATATTATTTCACATGGTAGAAGAATTGCGAAACATGCAACACAAGTGAGGCACACCCTTATTCATATTGTTACCTGTCGTCCTCAGGTAAAATGGCACATGCTGTCAAAGATACATTCGTTGAAGACTTGGCCAAGAAATTAGACGGCGACGACTATAATGATAGGCGGAACTATATAATTAGCATGATAAATCAAATTAGAGACAAGGATCCCAGTAAGGCGGCTTCACTGGCTCTGGTGGATTTTGGTATGTAAACATAACAATACATGTGCTGTAGCCAAATATACGTGTTGAGCATTTGCTACGTATGTGATTAAGTTATCAAGATCAAGAAAGTGTGACTTATTTTGGCCTCAGCTTTCAGTCCATATCCAGTTTATGTGCTTGCGTGGATGTGTGCAAATCCAATCTGATACCTGCATTGTAGTTCATGTACAAAAACTGATGAGCCTCGAACACGCAAGCAACGTCCGCGTGCTGATAGATGTTGGCTATTGAGCATATGTCAATCAAAAACTACATATTAAAACTGATTTCTGTGACGGCTGTGTACGTCTGACGAGTATATCACGTGGGAAGATGTCATTGTATTTGAAATTGATTAGTGGGGACAATTTCAAGCACTAACGAATCTCGGTGCAATGTCATGGCACCATTTCATGGTCTAGTGTTTATTATGCTTGAACTACGAACCCATTACAGTCTGGTCTTCTTCTAGAGAAATTTCATTTCTAATTTTCAACTCATCTGTTGCAGAGGGAAAAAGTATCATATCGGACGCAGAGGTGTTTCGGTAGTCAAGCAGAGGCAACTCTGAGCTACCCTTATGCAATATAAATTGGGGATCTTCGCAGTGATACAACCCTTAATTTCAATTGAACAATTTGCCCCAATTGGCCTTTATATGTGTGGCCTAGCGAAACGAGCGGAAACCAATGTCAACATCGCGCATCGGCTTGAATAACTTCCGAGTTAGATTCAGGATTTCTTAAATGGAAGTAAAACAATGGAGCACTTCTATGAGCTCAGAGTGCACTTTATTTAATGTCAGTTGTGACCACCAGACCGCAATCAATTTGCGTCGGCTGGCACATTGCACATGCGCATCCTCGGTTGGTGAAGCGTAAATTTAGCCAGAATCCTTAAAACTATGTGCTGATTTTGCAATAATTGTTGATACTTGTGTAGTCCGTGTCCGTTGCCAATCTTGCAACATACATGGTACTGAACTACACAGAATAGGTCACAAATAAAATCCATATGTTCTCTATATCACCAACGCCAAGACAATGTGCCTCCGAGGTTAGCTTTCCTCAGTAAGAATAGGAAAAGCCGAATATCTTAAAGATGGAAATTGTCCAGTTCACTGGCCGATTGGCTGATTTACTCATGACATGATCAGATTTTAAACAGACGCAATAGGTTTGTTTATTTGTACCTCCCGATATTTCCATCTGCAGTATCGGGAAAGAAAGGATATATATATTTAAATCACTCTCGATCTGAGAATCGTATTGATTGTTCACGCTTTTGGGCTATAAATGAAGGTTTTCTGATGTATTCGTGGTTACATAATTAGATATCTCGATCCGCATATTCTGCTACTACAATTACATGATCGGATTTGGAGAAGGATTGTACATTTGTACTTCACGTCTGCTGTATCGGAAAAAAAATATGCATGGTATTTGAATCTGTCTCGACGTGAAAATCGTAATGAAGCTTCACACGTTTAGGCTATGAATGAAAGTTTTCAGATGTATTCACGATTACATAATTAGTTGTCACGATTTACATATTCTTCGGTATCGGAGTGAGAAACGCATTGAATCCTCACGCGTTTGTGCTATACAATATAAAGAACGCAGTAAACGATATCAACCTCAAGACCAATTAAAAATTGTCACAAAGTTCATCGGCCTCTGAGTCAATAAGAATAGGAAACTGTATGTCTTAGAGAAAGGAATTGTCCAGTTCACTGGCCGTTTGGCTGAGTTACTTGCGTGCCATTCCCTGTCCAAAATACTATTATGAGACACTTTCAATTTTTCGATCAAGGATACTCTGGTGTTCTAGATTCCTCTACTCTACTGGATGTAGGTAACCCTTGCTCTGATATTTCGCATTATATACTGAGATAATGATGGGGTATAAAACACCAGATCTCTGTGGTAAACTGTGAGGCAAGCTTCAAGGCCCGTCGAGTATGTGTACGTCCCCTGCAGATCCTTTGTGTTTGAAAGTCCCGTATGCCTGCACCTTATAAAAGAGGTTCGGCTCCAAGACAGCGATATTATCGCTTTACGCGATACTATGGAATGTATTTCTACTGAGGTCGAAGTCAAATTGAAACGAATTGGCCCGAGAATATCGATCCCTGCTCCAACAAACACCCAGATTCGACCAAAGCAACAATCATACATTATTTTCGAACCGAGCGCGAGCCCCGATGTGGTGCAGGCTTGGCAACAGTCTTGATTTCCTACTAAAACTTTGACAAATCAGTTGATATCGAGAATTTCAAATCTACAACCGAGCCCATTGAGAGGACATTTCAATCTAAGCGTGGCAAAGCCACAACCCAGGACTTCATACGCAATTCAACTACCCAATCAGCGGTTTCTCTACTCTTGGAGAAGGCATATCAGCTGGAGGCAAGTAATGCAGATGACGACATGGAAATCAACAATGCAGAAACCTTTGTTAGCTTGTCAGAGGACGAACAAAGTTAGCACCTATGTGGATGACGCTTCTTAACCCACGAAATTTCAGCATGAAAAAATCTGACGAAATCAGATATGTGGTTGAACTTTATATCGATTTTAGATCAGGTTAATGTTATTCGTGTGGTTGAAACCTGGCATAATGCGACTTTCCTAAAACATGTATGTACTTCCACGAAACATCATATCCATCATGCTACACGACACAACTTCTTACATCCTGCACACTGTGGTATTGGACTATTCTTCAAGCATCACCCATCGAAGTTCCAACTCATCCATTCATCCCCATATGCAGTTTTCTTCTCCTACTTTGGTGTTCGAATGGTTATATTCTATCTCTCGCTTGACTCACTAACAGGGCCAGAACAAAAAGTTAAACACCACATGAATCCTCCTGAGATCGGCACTTTTCAACCAGATGTCGTTTAGGGCGATTTCAATTTCAAAGCTAGAGTATGGGCACGCATCCACGATCCATGGACCCCGCATAAAGACGGTAGAGGCCACTGCTCTCGGTGACTGGCGTCTACAATACCTCCATACGGGAGCCTCCACCGGTACAGAGCACGCATATCACCGGCCAACAACCCCAGCCTCTTTTCATACATACTTCCTAGCGGATCACGGTATCTACGAGAACCACAAATTTGAACTAGATCTTCAAGTGACCCCGACTAAACCTTCTCTTCAAGGCCGCTGTAGAACGATCAACTTACCCCCCGACTATGTGACATCCTGGCCCTGGCAGTTGATTTTTAAAATCTTGGCTGAGGCCTTCTCCACCCACTTAATGGCTGGTACATTCCCTAAAGCTCTCAACTGTACCCTCTTGACAGTCCATCCGAAGAAAGAAGACACAACTTTAAAGCAGATTGTTTGACGTAATTTTGAGAAGTGCTTCTACAGCTGATAACAAATCACCCTGGCTCCCCCACCCATGCCGCTCAAGCTGAACTCAAATCATACCACCTCGCCGCGATGGAAGGTGAGACATAATCCGAGAATGCCTGGAAAGATGTGTGTCTTGACATCACTAAAACATACAATAAAGTGGTCCTTCCGCGCAGTGTGGATGCTATTGCGCCACACTGCAATTCGTCTCCGTGCATTATTCGAGAATGTCCTTACACGGGTGACGTATCGTGAAAGGCTTTCACCTTTATACCATAGAACGATTGGCATACTCCAAGGTTTGATTGTCGGTCTACAGCTTTTTTTTGTCATCTATATGGACACCCTGGCTATTACGCTAGCGCGATTTCGGTCGAAACTTTTCCTTTTCCATCTTTATAGCTTGTTCGGCTGCACGGATGCAAGCCTTCCTGAACGCTGTTAATAATTGAGGTCGCCTGTCCAGTCTAGAACAAAGAATTCTTAAATCCCGAAAGAGGTCATCGAGTATGTTGCATGCGGTACCGCCTCTCCGTATCAAAAGACATCTCATCACGCTAACGTTAGTAGGCTCTCCAAATACGAACACTCTCAACAGACGCCTACTTATCCCTTCCAACTCTCCGATTTTCATCCACAACCCTCCAAATACTTAGGATTTCGATCATCCCAGAGCATCCCTGGCATCGACTTGTAAACCACATGGACCATTTCGTGGCAGCATTACTCAGGCCATAGTATCCTTCCGGGCGTATGGGTTTCATGGATTCAGCTGACGCCATCTGCGAAATTGGTTGGAAATACTCTAGACATTCAATCTTTCAACGGCCACCTATGATCTGAACATCATTGCATGGGCTCCACCTATAAGGCATTCCGCGTTGCAGCTGCTGTACGAATGGTACAACTCAGTATATATCTAAGCAGCAGCCATCATAACAAGCACTGCATTCCCGAAACTTCTATACCAGCGCAATGGCTTATTCTCTTCTACGGTTTATTTCCATCATGGCCGCCTTGGCCTACACATTGACTCGATCAACAGTATAAACCCACTCCTCCCACTTACGAGACCCGCTTTGGACACGTAGCAGACCGCACGAATTCTAGTTCAGTATTTACGTTTATTTAGGATCGAGGGGCGGGTGTATACCTCAACACAAAGAATTATGTAAGCTCCGCAAGCAGATCCGACATAATACCCAAGTCTCACAACTAAGGATATAGCAGGGAAGGATCGCCGCCAATGCTACCATCGACTCGTAAGGGTAGAGCTTCCTATCACGAACCGAGACAAGCCCTCCCATAAATGCTTTACCTATAGCCTTGAATACACACCAATCCGCCTTTGTACCATGATAGCAACAAGCACGTACCAATTCAAATTGCTTGACTATCGGACTGGCGTATGTCTCTGTCCAGTGTGCCCCGTAGATAAGACTTTTACATCGAGTCACTTTGCTTGTATCAGTATTTTAATGTGGCCTATTCCTATCGCCAATTGAACCGGAATTACTACAACAGCTACAAAATCGGCATGACTACCACAGTATATGGACTCTTCCAAGCATCTCGAAAGATTCTATCTCTATGAACATCGGGCACCAATTTACCCCCATCCAGCACTGGTCAATAGATTGACGTTCCTCTTACCCCGTCTCATCACTTTGCTGAATAACTATTTCCAGATTTCGGTACTGACCAAATCTGCGAGACTTAAAACAGAATTGCAAATGACAACCTCGCCCTTCTTGGCACTGGCACCATGTTCAAAAGTACTCATACTGACTCAGTTTAAAATACCACTGCTAATGTGGGCTAGCTTTATTTCACACAATGGCACTCGATTTTTAACTCTCACTCAATAGTGGTAGCGTTCTGCAGCCATCGTCGTGAATTAGCGCCCGTATGTCCTCCATCGTTGCATTACTCGCCCCGATCTTCTCGCTGCAGCTCGACAGTCTAAACCCCCCTTAAATCTTCCCAGAACCTCTCCAACGAATGCGAAGCCTGGTGTGCATGTGGACATAATAATTTACCCCGAATTGAAACAATTAATTTTACCCTCTCCATTAATCACGCGCCCCACTGGATTAGTTCAACTTGAAAGTTGTATAGTAGCGAGGTGATACACAAATAAGAATTTAGGCCAATCTGCAGGCCACATATTTAAAATTGAGTGGGTCGAAGATAAGGACCCGATTGCAATAAATGCTTTCTTGTGAATACCTGTACTGATTTTGACTCAGTTAAGACTATCTTTCTCGTCCTGTACGATTTGAAAAACTGATTCGAGATTACCTGGATTGTTTTTCGAATACTACCTGAGCAGTATTCTATCGATCAACTGCTCACGTATCCGTCGTTTTTGCCACAACTATTCTGTCATAGTTACTGAAATAAAAAATGTAGCACAACGTAAGGCGACGGCTTAAATGATAGTTTTCTGATGTATCCGCAGTTACATACTCGGTTATCACCATTTGCGTATTCGGCTACTACAACTACATGATCGGATTTCGATTAGACGCAACAGGTTTGTACGTTTGTACTTCACGATATTTCCATCTGCAGTATCGGAAAGATTTATATATATATATACCTGGTATTCGAATCACTCTCGATATGAGAATCTGGGCTATACAGGATTACGAACACAGTAAACGGTACCAACCTACAAAAACAATAAAAAATGTCTCAAACTTTTCAGTCAAGCTGTCTTAAAATGGCACGAGTTGTACCCAGGGTAGACTTGTATAGTACATTTAGTAGCGGGAATCGTAAGTGATGTGGTGGTGTCGAGAATAACTTGCAAATAACCCTCTGAAGCATTTCGCCATGACGGGATGTTTCACATATCTGAATAACAGTTTTTAACATGTAAGGTGACGAGACTTGACTACTTTTTGCATCTAACATATATCTTTTTCTAGTTGTAGATAAAACTTAATGTACATCACCTCAAAACTTTGTGGGGCTCTTGACAGTCACAATTGGTATAAAAGTACATTACTTCAGCATAGAATCGAACTATCGAATTGCGTAGTAAGCGCTAAACATCGGATTTGTATACTTGTTGCTAAAGTCAATGATGGAGGCATGATAAAAGAAAACCGTATTAAACCTGTAGTAAAGACTTAGGGGCGAGGAAAGTGTAACGTCTTCAATATTTGCAATCTGTATTCTATTCAAGACGCATGCAATCACTAAATATATGTTTTGTATTTTCAATTTGATTCAATCTTCGTTGATCACCATTTTGCGTGGTCAAATATATCACCGATCACTAAGACAGTATTTCGATTTTGAAGGTTCAGGAGGGGGCTTGGAATCAGAAAAAGCTTCTGGAAATGGGATGGGAGTGGTCTAATAATTAGAAATAGAAATGAGGTTTCGAGTAATTTTTATTCCATTTTGAAACAGAAGTTGTAAATCTGAATAAACTAGAGATGTCTGCAACAATAGTAACACGTATATCCTACATCGCATGCATATACTATATACATACAAATCGATGCACATTTTCTCATTTACCTTGATTGTCTTCACAAATACCATTTTGCGGCGGAAAATGTATTTTTCCATTATATTTTTGATCGAGTAAAAAGTGCCATACAAAGTAAAAGCGTATTCTCATTTCATTTTACGCACGATTGACATCGCATACCCACCCGTCAGATCGTACAACAAACATATATTATTGATATCTCTTTGAAATGGGATATATCATTCGTACAATATATTTGTTGTATAAATGGGCTGGACAATTAGATGTGCGGTGATGTTTTCCTGAAAGGATATAATTTTCTACCTATATTAAGTATGAAAACCGTTGTTAATTGGGTCATGCAAACTATTTACGGTATTGATATCTCTTTGAAATGGGATATATCATTCGTACAATATATTTGTTGTATAAATGGGCTGGACAATCAGATGTGCGGTGATGTTCTCCTGAAAGTATATAATTTTCTACCTATATTAAGTATGAAACCGTTGTTAATTGGGTCATGCGAACTATTTACGGCAACTCGGAGCAGTACGACAAGGGCTCAAGTTTTTGTACGAAGGAAACTTAAATTTGAATAACGTCCACACTTTACAATACACAGTGCTCTCGGCACCACATATCACATGGCATGATTATAAATTTATTCCATATAAGGCAGTAAGGTAGAGCAGCTACTAGCCAATCTCGCCCACATGAATGAAAAGCTGGATTCAAATAGAACGATTGTCAGTCACAGCTCAACGCACTTATTGTGAGAGATCCTTGAGGGGGCTACTTTGAACCATGTTTTAGACTTTTCAGCAAATTGTTTTCAATAGCGAAGGAAACTTAAATTTGAATAACGTCCCCACCCACGTTTACAATACATAGTGCTCTCGGCACCACATATCACATGGCATAAATATAAATTTATTCCGTATAAAGTAGTAAGGTAGAACAGCTACTAGCCAATCTCGCTCACATGAATGAAAAGCTGGATTTAAATAGAACGATTGTCAGTCACAGCTCAACGCACTTATTGTGAGAGGTTTTAGGGGGTTTTTTTTAGACTTTTCAGCAAATTATTTCCAATAGCATGCTATGGTACTATTTCGACAAGCAAGGCTAGACGACAACATACAAGGCAAAAGTATTTGTCCTATATCCTACAGAAAAGTGTACACTGAATTGCTGTACTGGTGGCGGAATGTCGCGGCCACACCGCAAAGCCAGATGATATCAACGATATGGTCAAGGCGGTTACAACGAAAGAAGCGTGTAAACAGGGTGTAAAACATAGATTTGAACGAGCATGTGAGGCGATGAAGGTGCAATAGATACTTCACCTAAGAATGAGCCTCTGACTACCTTAAGGCTGTTATTCGCAGTATTACTTATAGTACGTGTTGATGACGCTGTTCATTTACAATTCAATGGCTCGAAACCCTCTCATCATGAAGATTTACGGCTAGTGAAACTGTGCAGGAGGAAAACTAATGAAACTGTACGAGAACCATGCATAAAGTTTAAGAACACATTTCGTTCTGCCTGGCATCGCTGACACAGATTTGTTAGAAAGATTTATTACCATTCTATTAGCAAATCACCCCAGCTCAATATGTCACTCAAGCTGGATTCAAATCACGCTATTCCTGCCATACTCATGCCCTTGCCGCGATGGAAAACGAAACAATCCGAGTATGTCTGAAATGACGTGTGCCTTGAAATCACAAAAGCATACGGTAAAATGGTACTTCCGGGCATGTGGGTGCTGTTGCGCCAAGCTGGAATGGCAGAGATAGTAGGCCCCCCAAATGTGAGCACTCTCAACAGACGCCTACAACCCCCCCCCCCCCCCCCCCCACCCGCCCATGGCCGTGGAACTCTGACATTTTATCCACAGCCTTCCAAATACTTTGGCCACGCGACGTCTCACGGCTAAGGATATTGCAGGGAAGGCTTGCCGCCAATACTACTATCGACTTGTAATGGGTGATCTTTACATGACGGATATAGATAAGCTCTCCCATGAAAGTTTCACCCATTGCCGCAAACACATTTTAATCCGCTTTTGTATCATAATAGAAACAAACACGTTCCTATTCAAATTGCTTTACTACTGGACTGGTGGATGCTTCTGTCCAGTGTGCCCCGGATAGATAAGACTTTTACATCGAGCCACTTTGCTTGTATCAGCCACTGAATATGGCTGGGCCCTAATCTACCGCCAGCTGAAACAAACTTACTACGACAACTACAAAATCTGCATGACTACCACGGCATATGAACTCTCAACGAACATCTCGAGAGCTTCCTTCTCCATGAACATCGGACACCAATTTACTCCCGTCAAGTACTGGCCAACAAATTGTTGTTCCCCTTACCCCGTCTCATCGCTCTGCCGACCTACTATTTCCAGATTTGGTACCGACAAATTCTCGCTATGGCTATCCAGAATATTCCAAATTTATCAAATGTGTGGTGTGGCACCCGGCAATCTCCAACTTTGCTCTGAAACATAATTAGGGATGACAAACCTTAGCATTCTTGGTATCACGTTCAACTCTTCCGGACATGCTCATAAACTGACTCAGTTCAGATTACCACTGCGAGTGTGGGCCAGCTTGATTCCACAAAATGACACACGAGTTTTAGCTCTCACCCAATGGTGGAAGTGTACTGTATCCATTGTCATGAAAAAGCGCACTGTATGTCCTCCATCATCGGTGCAGTTCGACAATCTTAACTTCCCTTCAATCCCTTTAGAACCCTTACAACGTATTCGAAGCCTGACGCGCAAATAGACTGGCTTAATAATTTACCTCAAATTGAAACAAATAGTATTGTCCCATCCTATTGTCACTATCGAGTTAACGAATGCTTTATTCTGGAATTTCAACACGTCAGTACTAAAACCTTTTTTCTGCACATTTATATTAGAAGTTTGGTACTTGTTCATCGGTTAATACATGGGATTTGAGTGCGCAGAAGGGAATTACTATATATTTCAGTTTAGTGGTAAATGGAGGCAAATTGATGATTACATTTTATCTGTTCTCCCTCTTCCTGCGTCGTTGGTGCGGGTAGAATCAAATGGCGGCCGAGAACTTTTTAAGCATTCAATCAATCCAGGATGACATATGCTCATAAATGATGGATTAGACCCGATATATACCCGGCGCAACACTGGAGACGGGCCCAAACGCTTGACATTGCATGTGCTACTCTAAATGTATCGCGACTGAAACGTGCGTTGGAGAGGCCACATCATGAATATTTGCAATGACGCTGTCATCGGAGATAATCAAGTCCTCGGCTGTATATTCTTCATTTATCCTCGCATTCAAACAATCACAATACTGAGAGACAATGCCCATAGGCTAAAACCAATTCTAGTTTCCATACGTCTAGGATCAACAGAAGTTTGGCGTCACTTCGGATGACATCCTAAGTCCTTGTTGAGTTTGCTTTCTAGTATATACATGTAGCTTTTGATAGAAGTGCACATCGTGTGTTAGTCACTAAAAATCTCGTATCTAACGAGTATCGCAGCATATAGGCAATATATCTTTAAAGTTTGCACGAACTCAAGCTGACGTGGAACCTCTTTTATATCCATACAATTTCCGGCGTAGACCTGTCAGAAACAAGACGCCAGACAGCTTGGCAAAGATCAGATAAACCTGCCTCAAACTAGAGACATAGTCGACTTTAAGCGAATAAAACTCGACGAATATGCGGTGAGAAACCGGCAGGTCGAAATACCATACAAAAACCCTAAAACTGATTCAGATTGCGAGGCTGCTACGAGGAAGGAACAATTCAATACTTCATCGGCGAAAACATCCATAAAGATAGGTGCTGCAACCTTAATGTTAAGAAAGATTTTTTTAAGGTACAATTATTACAAATAATTAATAACACTATAGACGAGCCGGAACACGAGGTTTCATTTACTATGCCTCACTTGGCGAAGTTACTTTGACTCCGATTGCAGATTTATGTAAGCAAACTGATTTCAATTAGATTACTAAAGAAATGCAATTATAATCAGTGAAATACTCATTATAAGAGCACAACCAAACACATCTGCTACTGGTAGCAGTCCTATGATAATCATAAAAAACCACATGTGCCGGCGATTCGTAAATAAGTGATTTATACAATCAATCCTATTCTTCCATCAGAGAACGTATACTTTGATGTCAACCACTGTTAGTAGCAGTGTCCAGTACTTCACAAGAGCAGGACCGTATGGTCCAACCCCACAGATACGCAACCAACTTTTAGCACACGTTTTGAAATATGTACGTTAAAAACATGGGCAAGTATAAAAGTAACTCTGTAATTGACGATGAAAAATCGCCGTCAGAAAAACATCTCTTCACCAGTGAAGAGACAATGCTCAGCGAAGTGTCAAGGTTACGTATGTAACAACAACTCACGCCAACGAAGCCACTGCGTACCTCTGATCGAACCTATCGCATATTTGTGGATCTTATGCAAACAACAAATTTCTCTTTAGAAGTGATCATACAGGAGCGACAGAGACTACAAGGGTAGCCTACTTTATAAGACTATTCACAACACCGTGAGAGAACAAGTCTAAATGTACATCACGCACATTTTGATGTACTGAAATCCATCAAGAGCGACGATAAGTTGCATCGATCTAATACAGGTGGGTATATCTGAGCCCAAATCATAGCTCACGCCGATTACGAATTTCATAGAGACGTCAGCAAGGCTACTTCGAAAAGAACGCTAACAATGTCTGAAAATCTGTCTGTAAGTTCAATTAAGTGAAGTATGCTCAATCTGACTTTGGCTATGCACTTCAGGTATGCTTCGACAAGTCTACTGCCTTTGATTACGATCTTCGGGAAGCGTAAGCAAGGCTACTGTCATGCGGTATCGAGAAGAACGATACCAAGGTCTGCTCAATGTACCATTGGAATACGACCAAGGAAGAACTGCTCAATTTGTACTTGCAGTACAACCAAAAACAAACCGTTGTGAGTACAAAATCAAGACCGTCAATGTCTGAGAGAGTGCCCTTGTAAAACTACGCACACATCGTTAGGGAAAGCATGCAGACGTTACAAACATATTTACGGTTTCAAAGTCGGCATCCTTATAGAAGGAAAAGTGGTACAAGATGCATTATTGTATGCCGTCCATCAATGACAAAAAGGGGCACGTGGAAAGTTGAAGAAGGTAGAAAACGCTCATGCATCCTCTCATGTATCTCTTGAGCTTATGAAGCAGCTATTATGCGGTATCAAGAGGATGCCTGAGAGACCACAGGTCTCACAAAATCTTCTTTGATTTATAGAAGTCATCAGAGTAAGCTCACTCCTGAGAGTTAATCAAGTTGCCTAAATTACTCCCGAGAGAACCGACTCCCGAGATCAGATTAAGTTTCTCGACCGACTTTCGAGATTTTATTAAGTCTGTCAACCGCACCATTCTAAAAATAGCTGTGTTCCATGTGAGTCACAACCTATGCGGAAAGCCATCATGTGATCAGTGTGAGGTTTAGTTGCAGAGAAGTCGAAATAGAATAGCACCGAAGTGTTAAAAGTGTTCTGCAGTAGGTTTCTTAAACTGATCATATGAAATTTTACCCTGAGCAGCCCAAGTGGCTGAACATTAGCACAAACACCTTAGGTATAAAATCAAAAGTGAGGTCAGAAATAAATATATACATTTGCACTTTATTTAAAGTCTACTACACTGCACTCCGACAATGCCCCTCATATCAGAAAAGCGTTTGGGAGACTCGTGAATTAATCTGGGCCAAGGGCCGTTGTCATTCACCAGAGATTGTCGTTGCACATCTGTGTGGTAAAACATAAGAGGACCACTGAATGAATTAGTACCTATGAAAAAAATTCGACGTTTAAACCACTATTGCCACCAACGTTAAACTTACGAAAATAGCTCCGCCCTCGAAAATAATATTACCTGCTTTGATATAGATATCAAGATCAGCGAGAACAACGCGGTAAGCTAAATATGAATTTAATCACGCTTATGAAAGTCTCGAATTATCTAAGTATACTTTATCAGCTAAGACTACATGGAAGGACTAAATCTCTCATAGACTTGGAAAATAGTTGGACAGATTATTAGGATAAACTACGAGCCAACACCACGAAGCCTAGCCCTGTTAGCTGTTGACCAGTTTAAATTACACGGAACATCTATGAAGGTACGTGTGTGTTTCGATATAAAACATATTTTATTATACCTACATACAATTTCCATCTTCCTAGGTTGAACAAAAAGCTCTGCTCGATTAAAGAACAAAGTACTCCTTTTTTTTAAAGAAAGAAATCACTCAAGTACATTATCAACTACAAATCCTGAAAGCACATAGAAAGTACTTTCCGTTTGCGTAGAGAGAAGAACAACGTATGTTTAGAGGTGTCTCATTCGATGATGATCTGTTAACTGCTTTCTTCAAAAATATTGCTGGGGATGATTTGTTCTCTGATATGCCGTAGATACATTAATACAGGCGTATGCAGACGGTATAAATATCTTTACAGAGACAAGACAGAACACAAACATGCCGTAGTACAGATATTTGCACGTTTAAAAGCACATAGTTTAAATAAAATAGAAGAATTTTATTGAAGGAACAAATAAGGTCCATATACTTGAATCTTTTATATTTCTAGAAGTTGACGGGCAGACTCTTACTATAGAAAAATACGTAAATTGTCTTTATGGATTTGAAAACTTCGTTGGTGTACGTCCTATAGCAGCCACTTGAGTTTACATGAAGGTAAAAGTCTGATTAGTATGGACTACAAGGAAGTTAAGCAAGCACTTCAAGCAGCTCAAATTGTACGTCACCCCATTGACAGAGTACCCTTTAAAGTGACCACTTATGCTTCCATAGCGCAGTGGGTAACGGAGTGTATCAAGTGATAAATATAGACCGCGACATGTTTGTATCCTCAGTAAGATCCTAAACGACCTCTCAAGGCAATTATCCAGCCGTAAAGCAATAATTACTAGATATAGCTTCCGACTTCAAAACCATATTTATGGCACCCCTTAAATGTAACGTGTGGCCGAAAATATCTCATAGCATACACGACCGCCTGGGTCTAGTCTCGTTTACGATAGCACATATCAGAAATAATAAGCTCAAATGAGATAACACATTTGCTATTATCTGTTTCCAAATAATCAAATACAAGTTCCCTGAAAAAGCCTTTTCAATATAACCAAAGTGTTATAAATTCATTTTTGATGGCTCATATAGCGTGAGTTTTTGGTATGTATGTCATATACCTGGCTCAATATCAGACATTAGTAGATGTAGCAAATTTTATATAAAAATAATATAAATTCTGAAGTACTAGTGTTTTTGTCCTACCGCCAATCTCTAAAATGCAATGTCTATTTTTAATTTTTAACTGCTACCGAAATATGTTCAGTCGTATGAACTGTAATTCTATTCATCGGGTACACTTACAGACAATTTGACATAATCTTGAAGATATAAATATCTGCATTCGAAAGCTGAAGATATCATAGTATGTATTGCTCACCACCTTCCAGGATGAATGAAGTTACCCAGAAAGTAGGACTATGGCTTTGCAATTTTAATGAGCTAACTGTCAATTAGATATAAAGAAGTTAAGAAAAGCTTAGCACGATCATAACTAGACAAAATATGTTCAGTCGTGTGAACTGTAATTCTATTCATCGGGTACACTTACAGACAATTTGACATAATCTTGAAGATATATATATCTGCATTTGAAAGCTGAAGATATCATAGTATGTATTGCTCACCACCTTCCAGGATGAATGAAGTTACCCAGAAAGTAGGACTATGGATTTGCAATTTTAATGAGCTAACTGTCAATTAGATATAAAGAAGTTAAGAAAAGCTTAGCACGATCATAACTAGAGCTACTAAATAAATAATAATTGTATTTCAAGTGTAATTATGCACAATCTTGAGAAGCGTTCTGGAAGTACATAGGAATTTGGAACTTGTAGATCTACTCGGAGTACAAAGAACTCTCGAACTAAAACCGGTAAATCAAAGGTGAATGAATGAACCAACAAACTGTGTACTAGGCTTGTTTCAGTCATTCACCCAATTTACTGCAACTCATCTTCTATATATTTCAATATATTAGTACTTAAAGTTTTTCTCCGAAGTCTATCAGAATACCAAAGGACAGTCCGAGAGTTCTTAGAAACTGATTGGGAACTACATCACCAACACTGAGGGAATCGGACCATTGGAATGACGAACCATTAAGTCTTCCACTGGCACATGGGGAACACTAGGGTATAAAAAGACACTCCGGCTACATACGTTATTATGTCGTATTGAGCCAAAAAAGAACTGAATGATCATTAAAAACTTGACACTAATGGCTGACGTGTTCGAGGATTTGTTGTCAACATGACGATAGACGAAAGTCAGGCGTTGGCAAGATAACCCAACTAAACCAACTTCTAATGTGAAACGCTGGCTCAAGAACGCTTTGTAAAATACTCTACATGAATAGCCTGTTGATAATAGGTATGCTGTGTAAGTCAAAGTTTCTGTTCCTCGAGTGTCTACCAAAATTTTTTTTTTTTTTCTCAAATGAAGAGCATCTGACAATATAAAGTAAATATCAGTAATAGAAAATCTTCTATACACAGAATGGTTACACAAACTAGAAAAATGCGAATGTTAGATCAATTTTAATTTGCAGACTCTCTGTGATCAAGCGTAAAACGACTACGAACCTTGTTAAAACATTCAGATTAAACAGAGTATGGTGGGCCACATACCTTAATTCTATCTTAGAACACAGATGCACCAATGACAAGAGTCATCATTGATCTGATTAAACCACCTATTGCTTGTTGGTTAAAAATTGCTCTTGTTATTATTGTCACGACAATAGCGGCATGTTTATTGATGAAGTTGTAAGACCCGGCGATAGGGATAATATTAATTATTTCAATAGGATGAGTTATAATGTATGTACATATGGTATAGCTCTCATAGCCGTTGCAGTGGTTCGGGAAAGATCGATGGGAAGAAGTGGTCAGTAAATTCCCATTTGAAGCTTGAGCCAAGTGAGTCGACGATGGAGGATATGCGCTGGGTCAATTCGGGTCGGCGCTGACAAGAAACTGACACCATCGATCATAGCACAGAGCTGAATCCGTGTAGGCTTGAAGCAGCGATTGAAACTGTCGTGTCTGGCCTTGTCTCGGTTTGAGGTTGGGGGTTTACCCATAACCAGTTGGTAGTATTATCGGCACCGGTCCATTGTCGCGATCTCCTTGTTGGATCAGCGTTTGTTGAGTTCTTCCTAATGTCGTCACAGTGTTGGCAGACGGCTACATGGTCGGGTGTACGCCCACTCGTGATTTGTCGCGATCTCTTTGTTGGATCAGCGTTTGTTGAGTTCTTCCTAATGTCGTCACAGTGTTGGCGGACGGCTACATGGTCGGGTGTACGCCCACTCGTGATTTTGTGTACAGTTTTCAGGTAAGCATAGAGATACTGCGGGTTGCGTCCGAGAGGTGAGTGAATTTGTGCTGGCCATTGAGTCGAGTTGTATTCCCGAACAACTTCTAAGGTAGTCCACGAATGGTCGCGCGGGGAGCAGGCCAAAATTTTTTTGGAGTAAGTTTGTTTGATGTTTGGGAAACCTAGGCTACTTAGTGTCTGTGATGATGACTGCTGCTTGGTTGAGCGCTGAGTTATAGCGCTCAAATGATGTTCAGGCCATATGTAACCGTTGATAAGATGAATGTTTTGAACAGCACTAGTCGGTTGCGGGGATGTCGCCAGCGGAAGCCATGGAAGTCATAGGTGCAAAAAGAGGCGATACCCAGGGAAAAAGCTGCAACCAGGGATTCTATTTGTCTGGTGAAGTTGATCCCTGATATTCTGTGAGAGAGTGCGAACCCCAGATATTGGGAGCATTTCGGGCGCCATCTTCAAGGGGTAGCTAGCGAGCCACTAAAGTAAGTTCTACAAAGTAGTAATTGCCTTTATACCTGTGTCTCCAATACGTGAGATACATAGTAAACCCCTTGTCCTACGTACAAGCTACAAGCATAAAACACAAACCCTGACTACGGATATGAAATATATTCAGTATACACTGAACAAGGCATGTAGCTGACCCAAGTTAAATACGCCGTGTCCTCAGGGTTACTCGCCTCTAAGTTAGAATTAACAGGGATCTCTGTGTCTGTACCCCATAGGCATATAGATATAAATACTTGTCACCAACGACCAGCACTGATGTCTAGCGACGCATAGCGCCTTTTTCTCGTGCCAACTTTATTATATTTTACAACGATGCAGCGTAGCATTACAATGCTATAGTAATGACTAGTGAGGCGTAACGTCACATTCTTCTTTTCATTTTGATTTGTTTTACAATGCAGCGTAATAGTATGTTATAATATAGTTTTTTTATTTCTTGTCATTGTACTCCCGCATGCATGATACTTAGCGTATATAAAACAATGTTGTCTCAGCTGGTTTTGTGATAATCATATCTTGCGTTGTTTCTATCTGATAAGGCTCTAAGGCTCAGTCAACAACCATAGACGTATTTTGTTGAATAACATATACATAAATATGTGTTTTATTTTACTCTTTCGTATTAATGACAACACTGGTGTCAAAGTCCCAATATACTTTTTCGTGGTTGATCTAAAGCTGCAACCTTTTGGTGAATACAGGGCACACACCTTCTCAGAATCAGAAACTTGTTGCTTGAGCGCATTACGACATGGTGCCTTACCTGATGTTGTGTGAGAAGCGAAAGAAGTACCCAATGTTGGTCCAAGACTAAGAAAATGAAATGTCTAAAGAAATATGTTTCTACATATCAGTGAAATTGGAAAAATAGATTCTTGTTATTTAATCTCCTTGTTTAAATATTAGATTACATAACAAGATGTCGAACACTTATGAAGGTTATAAAATTAGTTTCTATTCGGTGAACTAATTAACCAAATCACACTCTGTCTAACATGTGATTATATGACATCTCACTGGAACAACATGCGTTCAAGAAGATATGTATACGTATTGAAATTGATAACGGTATGAACTAGTATTAATTTTGATTCTACAACAATGTGATTTTTAGTCTTACGTCTGCGGAAGAAAGCATCCAACTGAAGAAGTGTTATACTTCGTCGTAAATATAGACAGCAGTAAAGGTAGACATATATTTGAAAGTTTAGGATTTCATATATCAGCTATATAAGAAAGTATATCTATAGGAATTGTTAACGGTACGAACTAAGTATAAATATTGATTCTACAACAATCCGATTCTATTTTTACAATGTATGCGGAAGAAAGCATTCGACTGGAGAAGTGTTTGACTTCGGCGTAAATATAGACAGTAGTAAAGATAGACATATTCTTTAGTTTAAAATTTCATATATATATATATATGGCCATATAGAGATAATATTATTTATTTCAAAAATGGCAAGTATGTCTGATACAATGTATGAACATATGGTATGGCTCTCATAGTCGCTGTAGTGGTTCAGGAAAGATTGACTGCTTAAAATAGAGGCAGACAAAAATCGATACTCCCATTATATTTCCAAAATCCAAACTCTGGCAGAAAGGCAGTTTGGCAAACAGATAGAAATCATACAGAGAGCACCTTTCACGTGATATATATATGAGATATATGTATTGATTTTTATGGAAATAGTGTTGTCGAATGGTCTTTTCCAAAAATCAAATAAAACTATTCACATCCACGTATAAATATATAAATATATATAAAAGAGCTCATAAATCAAAATTTGAAAATATGTGTGCCGGTCCGGGTATTTAGGCGCATATTTTATTATATTTACGTACCAAGTGGCGTAGAGTATCACAGTGCTGTATATTTAGTTCTCTTATCGCATTCGATCGGACTGTGGATATGAAGCACTTCAATGGGCTACACAGTTTAGCGGGAACAGGCGCACTGCAACGGGCCCTATTGTCCAGGAAATATGCTCCACTACACAATGGGAGGTATGTCGTCGCCAGTAGATAAATGCTAGAACGGTCCGGAGGACTCAACCATGTTTACTTCACATTTATATTTCTTCCTCTTTGCATGCACGCAGGATCAGTACCAATGATTAAGCATTTTGAAAGGACCATCGTTCACTTGGGCAAGTTGGCGTAATTGTTTAAGAAATAATATTTTGCAAAGAAGGCCTCTCATTTATTAATCTTTTCAATTAGGTTTGTAATACCGCCAAGGCTAACTGATCGGGTGGACTGTTCTCCTAGGAGTCGCTTCTACTCAAGTATGTCAGATATAAACCGATATTGCTCATTCGGGTGTATCATATCATTTATGTAAAGCTGCGATAATTTACCTATGAATTTACGCAACTCCTACACATCGCTTCCGTGCTAGCTTCAAACGAAACGCCACTGCAACGGTATGATAGTATGGTGAGGAGCTCTCAACTCAACGGAGATGAATATCAGCGCAAAATCGTCAGCCATCTAGATGAATTATACCACACTGTTCTGAATTATGAACCAACTTCGACACCCGAACCTCCCACTGGTTTGCTATCGGTAATGTATCCTGAAATGAATTCTTCACGCTATTTGTGTTTTTACGTAGCGAGTGTTTTCTTTGTTGGTAGGGCAAATGTTGTGTCTCTCACTAACGTGGAAGTAATTTTTTTTTAAGAGCATAGTCTAATAGCGATCAAATACGATGCCTACCTGTTCCCACGTCAGATGTTCGGGATGGGCAAATCAGAGCCAGAAGTGACGGCGCCCAAAGGATTGTATCTGTTTGGTAGCGTTGGAACAGGGAAGACCATGCTTATGGATCTTTTTTATGATCAAGTGCCGGTGCAGAAGAAGAGGCGGATACACTTCCACGCATTTATGCAGGAATTCCATTTAAGTAAGTTGGAGACTCGCGCGGCTATTTCGTAGCTTTGTTTTGCATCCTGAAGTGACCTTTTCGACAATTAATGACAAGTGTCGTATCAGGCACTCACTACGATCTTGTCAAAAATCTGCAGGGGTACATAAATGGAAAAGCAATGGTGAAAACAAAACTTCATTCGATCCTATACCTCCGATTGCTGAGGCCATAGGCAGAGACACATGGTTGTTGTGCTTCGACGAGATGCAGGTACTCCAAGTTGGCCGAGTGTTTCAAATTTAAAGCTGGCAAACAGTATATTTTCGTATATAGACTGTCGCGCGTTCTTTTCATGCTTCAAATTCTCTACTCTACAGGTCCATGACATTGTCGATGCCATGATACTGAAAAGGCTCTTCACTCATTTGTTTAAGAATGGAGTTGTGGTTGTAGCAACGTCTAATCGCCACCCCGATGGTATACATAACTTCACATTTTATTGAACGTAGAATGTCCTTTTTCTGATCATGATTGATAATTCCGAAGTCATTTGATTTTCTTTCTACATGCATGTATGAATATATCGAATTTTATATCGTTCAATTTTACGTTCGCACATTCCCCTGGCGTGCTGATTTGTACTTTGACTTTGGAAGTATGATTAAGAATAGGAGCTCATTGTGCGTTTCGCGGCAAATGGCACAGCTATGAAATAACAAATTGTATTCGACCGTGTTATCTCATACCGGTGAACTTGATTGTACATTTCAGAGCTATACCTGGGTGGGCTACAAAGGGCTGGGTTCCTACCGTTTATCGAAGTCTTGAAGGAAAGATGCAAAGTGTACTCGTTGAACTCTGGTCTAGATTACAGGAAAGCAGAGAAGTCACAAGCTAATACATACGTGAGGTGTGTATCACTTCAACATGCTTCACGCAACAATGCTTGCGACAATAATGGCTTCGTTACATCATCATAATGTATTCTATTTTTGTTTTTTATTCTGATGGCTTACCAATGCAGCGACCCGATGGAGCTGGAGAAGCTCTTCATAAAGCTTGCGGGATCGTCGACGCAAGGTGTGTGTAGTCTGTATTACAGTTTTCATGATTTCATTTTTCCAGAATTCGCGAGCACTCCGTGAGATTGAGTCGCTGCCAAGAAGGATTTTTTCTGTAGTCAGTATATTTACCGATAAACCAAATGCAGAGTCTGAGGCTGTGGAGCTGACGGTGTATGGTCGACCTGTACGCGTTCCCAGGTCGGTGGGCAATGCCTGCTACTTTACGTTCTCAGAAATTTGCAAGAAGGTGAGAATATTGTGTTTCGGCTAGCATTGAGAAGAAACCTTCCTCAATATTTGCTAGCTGTCTTTATAGTTCCACTGTCGGCCTGTTCTTGAGTATTTTTCTTTGAGATTCTGACAAGAAATCTCTCAATTCGTCTATCGGCTTTTAACAGGAACACAGCGCTGCTGATTACCTGGAAATATGCCGTCAATATGAGACCATCTTCGTAGAGGACGTACCCGTCATGACACTGGCTCAGAAAATAGAGGCTCGGCGCTTTATTACTCTCATCGATACCATATACGATAGCAAGGTAAGTACAGTAGAAAGTCGATCATGACGCTGAGTGTCGGTGTTGAACCACATTTACGTTCGCCTTTCTGCCTGGGGGTGAGACTAGATAATTCAGTATAGCCTTATGCAAATACATGCGAATTCATATCCGCTCATATATTTTCTGTACAGTGCAAATTTGCCTGCTCAGCTCGTGAAGATCCCAGACATCTATTCCAACTGGACGGAGAACTGTCATGGCAGCAAAGAGAGGCTAACAGAGGACTTATGGATGACCTTGGAATAGGGACGGTATGAATTAATCCTATTTCTTGCATCACAATTACATTCATCCGTATCTTTGTCGGCCAGTTCCAGTAGTTTGGTTAAGCCAACGGTGCTATTGAACGATAAGTGAGCTTATGCTCGTAATACATCTTGTGTGGCTAGGTGTAATTGTTGTGGAAGTGAATCTATCAGCCACTGAATGCACTTTCCCGACCGCTTTCGAATAATCAGGATAATGCCACAGCCAGCGTTTTTACCGGCGGGGACGAGAAGTTCGCCGCAGAAAGATGCATTTCAAGATTAATCGAGATGCAGTCCGAACAATATTGGCAAACGACGTGGTGTCAGGGCACTAAATTAGCATCCTGAATAGTAATTAAGCCTTTTACTTTAGAATGATCAATTGGTAACGATAATAAACAAATGAAAACCAACATCGAGCAGTACAGGTTCTTATAATACTAACGACCTCTAATGGCTGCTATTAGTTTTTATTGGCTGCTAGTTTATATTGCGACTGTCATGGCTCCTCCTGTCACCGTTCTCTAGAGAATGGTGTTGAATATGGCGCAACTACCATATGGTGTCCGGGAGCTACCGATATTGCCTGTGTCTGACTGTATTTTCTCCAAGTTCCATCTGAGCCTACGTCTCCATCCACACCCTTCCATCGCCGATTCACATTGTATGCGGCGTGAACGGTGCTTACTAAATTCTTTGGGTTTGCCAATCGGGCGTTCGCCGGGTGTCGTTCGGGGATGCGTAGCTTCGGCAGAAGATCTTCTGGAGAAGGTTTAGGCGGCTTTTGCGGGCCAGCGGGTGTCGAAGCCCGCACAGTGGCGTCTTGCACTTCTGCGCTAACATTTCCTGTAGTCTTTATCTCCTGCTTCGTCTCCATATCCGGTGGAGGATTGAGTTTGAGTTGTTTGATTCTTTCTTGTTCCAACTTTTCAGTTTCTGTGTGCTGGTATTCATTGTAGAAGCGGTCAGAATTCTTGGCCGCGTCAACCTTCCGCTGCTGAGCCTGCCGCCTCCGTGCCTCATCTTCGGCATTCTCTCGCCGCACACGCTGGTTCACATGCTTACTTCCCGAATTGAACAAAGGCGCCGGTTTTGCCTTGGCAATCTGGGGTTTCTTCAGTACAGGCTGCGATTCCAGGGGTGCTTCGCTAGCTTCCCGTTTCTGCGGGTGTTGTGATGTTGGGGGGCGGTTGATCTGTAGCCTATCCCTTCCTCCTCCCAGTTGAGGTTGTGGCAGCCGTGGCTGAGGTTGTGAAGGTTTCGGTGGTGGTTGCGGAGACCTTAACGGCTGTCGTTGTACCTGCGACTGCTTTTGTGGCGACCGTGACGTCGGATGTGGCGACCTTGAAGTTGGATGTGGCGACCGGGATGTCGGATTTGGTGACTTTACTGTTGGTCGTGGCGACCTAAATGTCGGATGTGGTGACCTTGATAGTTTCTGGGGTGACTTTGGTGGTGGTTGCGGAGATCGAGCGTGCGGTTGCGGTGACCGTGCGTGTGGTTGTGGTGACCGGTGCTGTTGAGATGTGTTGCTCAGAGGAGTCCTGTGTCCGGCAGAATACCCGTCCTTATGTGCAGACTTCAGTTGAATACGAGGGGCCTTTTTGCGTGTGAAGAGGTCAAGCTCGCCCGAGGATTTGGGATCGGGTTGCCTTTTACGTTGTACATCTACTTCCACAAAACAGTGGGAAGAGAAATAGTAATAGGAAGTAAGCCGAGTCAGAATCGATGCTGGTTGCTTGCGATGCCTTCAAACGCACAAAAAACATCAATATATGAATAAACATGTGCTTATACTTCGCTTCTAACATGCGTTTTTTTTTGCATGCCCTTCATTCCAAACACAGAAGAACAGAGACAACTGACAGGCGCTTTTATAATATATCAAACCTTCATTCACATCTGAGCTTTGTATACCTTTCGAGCCATTCCTTCTTTGATGATCCACTACCCCGGATCGAGTACTGTCGCCATGGCCGTGGCCCTGAGATTTCCCCTCAGCGTGAGACGATGTGGCATTCACTGCGGGTGATCTCGACGGGTTCATACCCTGTGTAGATTTCACCTTTGGGTATGATACAATCTGTATGGTGTCCTGTTTATTTTCAACAACCAGAGGTCTTACCTGCGTATTCGATGTCGACGTAGGTGGCGACTTGATGGCGATCTTGAGTTTCATTTTGGGCACGCTATTGACACTAGTGGGTTGATTGATTTGCTTACTATTGCTGTTATTCACTGGTATAGATACAGAACCTTTGTCAGTCTTGCCACTCGATGTTCCAGTCTTTTTACAGATCATGGTGAGACTACTGGGTGGTACTGGCTGCTTTGCCTTTGCGGTTGCGGCTGCACTCGCGCTTTTGCCTTGGGCCATGATGTTCTTGAATAGCTTTATCAACTCTCGGGCACCTTGCTTGAGCTCCGGAAAGGACTCCAGATGCTCGCGTCGCAGCATATTCACTTTCCTACCTATATCGGAATCCTAGTTAAACATTATACAAAACAGTAAAACAGGTGTGAATTGTGGAAGTGGGGAATCGGAAGAGATTCTACAGGTTGATACTGTACATGTAATAACTTTGCATATATTATAAGACTGTAGACTATGTGTGCTTATAAGCCATATCAGTAGTGCGATACATACACCGGAACACTGGCACACCAAAACAACTACCATTCGCGCGTAACTTAGTTACCTTGAGTATAGTATATGACAAAGAGCCCTTTAATAAACCATTGAGAATAGCCTGCACACGGCCTTCGTCAATGCTAGAATTGATCATGCGGTCAATTTCTTGAGACCATTTGCGGACAGTGTCCACATTCGCAGGTCCCTCCATATTCAATGAGTTTATTTATATGTAAACAGAGTAGAACCAATCTTCCCTGCCATGTCCTTTGTATTTTCCCACCTAGACGGTACACTACACTTTCTGCGAGTCACCGCATTGATAAATCGAATCGATATTTATGACGAGGTAAATACAAATCCGAATGTATTTATACCAAAAGAATCCAGAGTAATTTTCCTCAGATTGCAATTTAGGATTGTGTTGTTCTTCAAAATAAAATCAAATAAATAATACCGTGTGTCCGGGACTCAAGTGACTCAACTGTCTCCGGGTTTGGAATGAGAGAAGTATAATTATATAAATATATTTATATATATACATATATAATATACATATATATATATATATATATATATATAGAATATATGTGTGTGTATTGTTCTTAGGTCGCTTGGTATATAT
>NW_014040444.1:0-2163 GCF_001186125.1 Sphaeroforma arctica JP610 | reverse complement strand
TACATTCATGCATAATATATACATACATACATATATATACACACACACACACACACACACACACACACACACACACATTATATATATATATATATATATATATATATATGTGAATTCTTATGCACACATCCAACATGCACATGTGTACGCAGTTACACATACAGTATGGCGAGAAGCACGTTCACAGTATTTGTACAGCACTGTACGTTATATCTGAAACAATATCGCTTTACTCTGCGATACTGCGATAACAATGGGAGTAGTTTTTCGGTTTGTGGTGGTTGCAGCGCTCATCTGCGCATGAGTGACCCCACTAAAACAATACGCATTCTTCAAACTGTTCATGCTGTGAGACCACTGCTGGAACTGACGCGGTTAAATTAAGTGTGCATTCTCGAATTAATTCCGCCATAGTGGAAGTATAATTCTGTCTAAGCTTCCTTTATTTTATATCAATATTTATAAACTATTATTATTATTCACAAGATACCGCTACACGCAAGCATATTTCACTTCCGACCTTCTCCAGTCTCATTCATCCTCGAGTTCGGAGTCGACCTCTCCTATTTCACTCATATGAAGAAACTACGAAATAAATACGAAATCAGATATCAGTGCGAATGCGAATACTCTGCTCATGGCTATTACCTGAAAATAACAATCTGAAGAATGAGATGAGTAGAATCAGAATAAATATTCAAGATAATCATACACTCATACCTGATTTGAAGCATTTTTGCTGGCCACGGATTGCTTCGCCAGCACGCGGTAATTGTAGGCGAAATCACTCCATTTCTTGAATTCCTCCCACTCTATCGACCCAGAGTTGTCACTATCTAATGCTCGCATGGCTCCCTCCAGATGGGCAGCGTCATACCTCCAATTGATCTCCTTGAATAACGCCTCGAGCTCCCCAGTTTCTATCGAACCGCTTTTATCCGTATCGATAGCATCAAAGGCGTTCTTAAGCACCATTAATCGCACATCTTCGGGTGATTTGTCACTGTACTCTCCCATCAAATTGAATTCGGTGAAGTCAGGGATGGAGCACTCAGACAAGGAGCCGTCATCATCAGTATCGTACTCGTTTACCAGACTGAGACGGGAGCCGGTGGCAATCGGATTGGCAGGCTTGAGGATCCTGAAGGAATAGGCGAACTCGGCCCATTTCTTAAACTCGTCAAACTCAATAGTGCCGCTGTTGTCGGCGTCCATGGATGCTAGAGCTATTTTCACCGATTTTTCGTCATGCGCCCAATTGAGTTCCTGCGAAATTAATAACAGACATGAAACCCATATTCGTTCGTAGTGTAACCGGCAATGTCTTACTACACACATTCAGCAAGGAGAAGTGGAACAATACACATGTAGCAAGGTGAATGTACTGTATTGATATCTGCGTACGTGTACTTTGAGTGTAGAAGAGTACAACACACAACAGAAGAATCCATTTCGGGCCACCACCACCACCAGCAACTTACATCAAACAGTTTGGTAAGCTCATCTACATCGATCGCGCCGCTCTTATCGAAATCATATTTATTGAACGAGTCCTACAAAAAGAATAGAATGAGTCAAAGTCAGCAAAGAAGACAGCAATATCAATAGGCTACAAAAAGCGAGAGACTTCACGGCGTGCACGACAATCCAAATAGTGTACAACGCCAATCATACATATTATATATATATATATATATAAATATATATACCTATATAGGTACAGGTCAATAATATATGCATGCGTATATAAAAGCATACATACATACACACATACACACATACATACATACATGTATATATACGTAGATATATATACATATATAAATATAAATAAAAAAACTAATACATAAATATATGTCATATATATATATATATAAATTTTTATTATTATGGTATGTACATAATCTACACATGCATACATTTATACACACAATTACACACACACACACATATATATATATTAAATAAATATATGTTAAATATTAAACACACACACACACACACACGTATATATGTATATAAATATATAAATATATATATATATACATAGTATGTATGTATGAATGTGGATGTATCTATCTATCTATATATATATATATATAAATATATATATATATATATATATATATATATATATATATATATATATATATATATATGTAT
>NW_014040445.1:140652-152653 GCF_001186125.1 Sphaeroforma arctica JP610 | reverse complement strand
TATATATATATATATATATATAAGAATCATGTATATAATGGTCGGGATTTCACGTATAATTATACAGACACAAACTGGTGGTATTCTATTTCGCAGTGCCGCCAACAGAACCAGAATGAATGCACAAATATTGTGTATACAGCCATCACGCATGAACGAAAAATCATTTGCGTGTTTCCATAGCGTATGATGTTCTCAATTTAAAAGTTGTCTAGTATGTATATCAATTCCGATCAACGCCTAAGCAAACTATGTCGTACATCATTGACAATAACTGCCAAAAATTGCACTCGCCCGCAGAGAGGCACTCAGACCCCGACAGGTGCTTTGAGCTATTCTAAGACGTTTCGTGTATCCCTGAACAATAAGCAACAATGCAACCATTCCAGAAGACATACCGATTCCAAGGATGAGATAGGTCATGTGTCTCGTAGAAGCCTTCATTTGGTAGTACAACCGAGTCAACGAATTTCCTCAGCGCTTGGCGAGGCGAACCGGGCGCACCCATCCTGTTTGTCAAAAGTTCGCCAAAAGAGGTATTGACCAAACGCAGCGCCCTAGTTATTGATAGTAATGCCTAGATTGTTATAACATTGTTATGCGGTCAAATACTCTAGTGATAGGTAATGGCATATGTAGCAAGTATATAGGTCAGCTCTACTGGAGAAGGCTTGTTATTAGCTTGATACCCTTAAGTATACATAACCCCAAATTCTCTATAAATACTTAGTTCTCTTTGTGGCGCTGTGTATTTCTTCCATGGAGTAAACGTTAAACGCAAGCGCAGTAATAATTGTACGTTTATCTGCTCCTCCAGTCCCTTCGCAACCTAACCCAAACTCGCACAACCCAACTGAATGAAAGTATAAACCGAAATAAATAAATAAAAAGTTGAAGTTTCGATCGCTCTCGTTGATACTTGGCATAAATAGTTAAGTGTGTAGAGGGAAGGCTTACACACGATAGACCGAAGTCAGCCATCTGTTGTGTTCGTATGATAGTTGTGGTTGCTTATACACACTGTGTACGATCATCGCTATCCATAGCAAAGAGAAGTGAGAACTATTGCAAAATTGTGTAGCTATGGTCTGCACACACTTGCGATAAAGAAGTTATACAGAACGCGTATACGCCCACTCTTGCTTGCATATAGATTGAAGGTCACCACATAACAACGTGCCACTATGCCCGTGTTACTAACTACCACTCAAGAAGATGGTAAGTCAGTACCGAATACAGCAGAGGGGACTGTACGTACAAATACGTTGCCTACATCAGAAGTCAAACCCATACTCACCCTGCAAGAAATCCAGTCGCTGACAGACCCGTCGCAGATAGGCGACTTGCTGAGGCAACTCAATCAGCATGAGCAACACGTGGACCATGAATTGGATTTATTGCTGGATCGTACTGAGGCCTTGGACGACCAGATGAATTCGTTGCTGCGTTTGCAACCCAAGCTGAATAAGCTGAATACCGGCACTCAGTATCTTGGTAAGTAGGTCGAAGCGCATGTCATCTTGTGAATTGAAATGTTGTAAGATGACGGCTGTGCTTGCAATGTATGTAGAGCTATGTATATGTAATATGCATAATGTAGACATGTACAGGCATTAGAATCTCTTAGTATGTCGACTTGGGCATTGAGTATGCACTGTATATCTGTATATTCCACACATACCTTAGTTTGTCGTAGATGACAGGCAGTCACTGCAAGCTGGAGTAGGACACTCTTTACCATCATCAACATTCGGTTCAGAGCGCGAATCACGATTGGGCTAGCTGTGTTTTTGTTTTGTGTGCCCTGGCGATGAACAATTATCGTTTTTGACCTGATGATCTATGTGATGATCTATGTGTTGTAGGCGATTGCTTTGTGACTTAAAGCATCGACTGCGAAACGAGTAGTTAAACTCTACCCGCGTCCAGGAAATTGTATTAAGATTGGAATGCTCAGACATTAGTAGTATATAGTGTACAATGGGCGCTACTGGGTATGTCATAAGCTTACACCTCGACAAATCAGTCTTGTGAAATGATGCATACGGCTGCCACACCAAATTCAGCTATTAACAACTCACACGATGCTGCAAGATCGTTCTGATCACGTTATCACTACACTATCATTTCATCGCAGCCTTATTTAGTAGTAATAGCGATAGTTTTTTATCTGCCAGCGTTTGAACCCGCCTGTTGTTATGATACTGGGTGTTTTCTAGCGCTATGACGGGCAAGTCGGACTATAAGCCGCTATTATTAGTCAATAGGATTTTCACGCTAAGGTGGAGGAGGGGGGAAAGAGAGGTACTCCTGTGAGGGTTTTCATACCTTACAACCTCTGCTATAGCCAAAATAGTATAGTAGACTGGTGTTGGCATAGTTAATTGATGCTAAATGGAGCGAAAGTGTGTGCACCCACACACATACAACCGTAGACACGTATCTTCACATTTAAGTCATGCAGGGGACTCTGACAGCTCCGATGCAAGTGCGCAGCTGGAACTTCGCACACACTTACACGTAGCATGAACAAGTCGTTAGTACATGCACTGACTTCATACACCGCCTCGTGCATCCGTATGCGCACCGAAAATTGGTAGCGAGAATGCACATTTGAGTTATATTACATCGATGGACGCGTGCATCTTCGTTAGAACTTTGAGCTGTCACTGTGAACTTCAAACTATGTTTGTAGTGAACGATTGCGAAGAATCTACAATCTACGCACCCAGCGAAAGCATACAGAACAATATTGATTTTCTTTGTTATACTCACATGAACTATGATTATAGTGTATCTGTCTTCGCCAATCGCGCAAAGTGTTTCTAACTTTCATATATACATTATTTTATTTGACTCATCGACCATATAGCATCCACGGTGAGCCACACGTGCGAATTGGCAGAAAGTGTCAGCGGAAAGGTCCGAGAGCTCGATCTAGCTCAGACAAATGTTCTAGTAACTCTGTCCAAGGTCCGAGATATAATGGATCTGAAGGTATCGTACCCGTGTGACTGAAATCTCTGGGCTTGTCGACCTATGAAGCGGGTTGCTTGGACACGTGCGCGTACATTGTAAAGTTATCTGGTGCGACACTTAGGTTGAAGTCAAATAATTCTCGCGACTAAGCTCTTTCCAGTGTGTTTATCATCACTTTCGGCAATCCTCACACGCGTATTCATTATATTACAACAACCCAGGAATGTGTCGAGGGTGTGCTAGCTGCAATGGGCCAAAACGACTACGCTGTTGCCGCTGTACATGTACATCGTTATCTGTCATTCGATCCGGCACTCGTTGCAGTGGAGCTGAAAACGTAAGTTCAAAGCTTATCGTTTAGTCATTCTTCAGAAAAAGTATTGAGACTTTGGAGGCGCTGTTTTTTTACACCCTTCGGTGTTGTGAACAGACATCTAGTTCTGTAAAAGGATATTTGCAGTATTTATTCCACAACCCTAAATACGAAAACTCATCCAGCAAGGTATGATAACTGTAGGAAATGGCATCATAGCTCTGTTCCCACGCATGTTTGTGGAATTCTGTGAGACTTTCACGGCGGACCCGTTATATTCACGAATATAGCATTCTGAATGTTTCTACTTTTTTTTTTTCTTGTGTCATTAATCAGTCGTTTGCCCACCTTAGTCTCGGCATGACAGAAGGAAAACCAGCATCCGAGAAGATACAAGAATGTGTCGACGAACTACACCAGCGAATCAATAGAGGATTGGATGATGCCGTCCGTGATAACGATATGAATAGCATCAATAGGTACTTCAAGCTCTTCCCTTTGATCGGTCTCGAAATGGAGGGTATGAGAAAGTACTCCTTACATGTGTGTACCCAAGTTGCACTCAGGGCTCAACAACGTTTGAAGGCCGCTATTCTGGAAGGAGGTATGTCACAAGAGTGTTCAGCGACAGAGGAACAATAGTAAGCAGAAGCCTTGAACTGACCTTGTTTTCTCATATCGCAAAAGTTGCAATTACCTCTACATGCGCCCTCTTCTTGCCCAGCTCGCACATAACGTAACGACACCTGCTCAGTACCCAGTATAACTGCCACTGCTAAGAAGTGACACCAGTTCTTTTGTGACGTGTATTTATTGCTTATGACTTGCTGCAAACCAATTGCGATGAATTTCTCTGGTGATAATCTTTTTCATCTACTGCATTGCGGTCACTTTTGTCGCTCTTCTGCAGAAGCTACTGGCGACGACCAAAAGATTCAACTGGTAAATACACTACAGCTGTTGTTTCAGGACATAGCCGGTGAAGTAGAAAACCAGACACCCGTTGTCGAGACACACTACGGGCCTGGCCGTGTGTTGCCGCTGATTCAGGTACTCCAGACCGCTTATTATAAAGTGCAGGGAGGCGAAGTTTTCTTTTGTCAGTGTGTGCGTTGTGCCATGACCTGGTTCAAACATATAGAACTGTAAGGCATCGACAACCAGCTTGGTAACAGATTGTAAAGGGTTGTTATTTGTCTGAATGGTACTCTGCTTTTCCTTGGTGTACGTGTAGAATTTGCACCCGTAACATGTCCTCTTATTCGGGAGCACGACAAGTCTCGTGTACCAATTATCAATCACTTCCTGTATTTTCTATATCAGGCTTTGATGAGGGAATGCGATCGACAATCTAGTGCGATAATCGACACGTTCTTAACCAAACGTCTCGTCCACAAACTTGTGGCCGATATCAATCAGGCGAGATACTCGACGCACAGGGACATACTGGTCGTTGCAAGGTATTTTCTCCACCTATTTTACCCGTCAAGCAAACACTTGCACATGCTATTCAACTTGATACTCACTTTTAGCCCTGTGTTGCTCTTCAAATATTACTGATGATTAGTATACATCGTTGCTATCTGTAGCTCTACATCCAATACGACACCAGGTCCGGACCCACGCGATATCGAGGGTGTGCTGTGGGAACTGTCGGCAATCGGTGGACATTCGGGAGTATTTGAGCGCTTCATGCGCACCCGTGCCGAGGTATGTTATTTGTTTCTTATGCGCACAGAAATGTTTTGGGCATGTCTGTACGTAGACCATATATGCAGCTGTTGTCGAGACTCCTTCGTTCATTGCTGTACCAAGTCACTATATCTTCTAGTATGCGGTGTACTTATTTATGGCCGTCGCAATTGACGGTGACGTCGACTAATTGTGAGGACGAATCGCACACACCTTGTCTTTTTTACTACCATTTATAGGCAGAACATCATTGCCTATCCAGTCCAACGAAGGAAGAGTTAGACATTTCCAAATCAGAAACCACCGAGGGAGGGTCGTCGCGTAGTCGCAGCACTACCCCACCAGCAGCCAACGCGGAGATGATAGTGTCTACCGGCGGGAAACTGAGCAAAGCAAGCCCTCTGAAGCGATCACCCAGCATACAAATGCATCCTGGTAATAATTGATGTGTTGGTCGAAAATCATCAAAGACTATCAACACTATGTAAGGTTTTGCCGGAGTTTGTTACTCCAGAGATGTGGCAGGGTGTAGCCTATACATTCGTGTATAATTTCATGATTTTTTAAATGTACTCAACACCTAGATGACTTATCCTGCTCTTCCGAAGACTATTTGTACATGTTTTTTTACTCCCAATTCGTACATAACTATAAGTCCTTTTTACTCTGTAGACGAGGAAACACGGCGCGAACATATAAAGAGGGAGAAAGAGCAGCGTGCGGCTTTCCTTGCAGGTGTCAGCTTAGAGCTCCTGTCTGGGAAGGAAACTGGATTGAACCGCAGAGTACAGGTGTGGTTTTTCCTTCATACTTCGACATGCACGACTATTCGTATAAAATCAAACAGCATGTAGCGTTTTCCACCTAATTTGCTTTTGGACATACGATTCAAGTCTTTTACATATCAGTTATTCATCGCAAGGTTGCGTCAAATCTATCAGCAGGCTGACGCACACCTGCAACAAAAAGCTTGTCTACTTGATACATCCACCTAATCTCTGATTCCTTATATCTTTCTGCAGGAGATTATGGGACAATATATTCTGATTGAGGAGTGTTTCCTGATGTCCTGCGTCCACAAAGCGGTGAAGCTGGACACACATGATCTTGGCCAGATGACCTCCACGATGATTGATGACGTGTTCTTTGTTGTGCAGAAATGTTGCAACAGGGCATTGCAAACTCATATGATCGGGTGTATCTGTGCCGTGCTCAACAATGCCAACTCCGTTCTTGAGAATGACTTCACAGCTGTTCTGCAGCGTAATTTGACGACGGGTGTTGGAGATACCATGTCGCAGTTCTTCAGTACAGGCGATTTCAAAAATGTCTTGGAAAAGGTACTACTTGCTCTTGATATCTGAAGAGCGAAGTGATAATTTTATTAGTTCATATGACAGTCGTTGTTTCACCGTGCAACTTAAACGTGAGAGTCCTGAACTACATTTTTTTATCCCGCTTAAATGTTCTGCGCATGGTCTTTAGCGGTGGCCCCTCAGTGCACTACTCGTTCCCATCATTACAGGTGCAACGCAAAATGGACACATCCGCCGTGAACCAAATCTCGCAGTACCTAGTCCACCTGAACAATGTCGAAACGAGTGGGCAATACCTTTTGAAGCTACAGGGTGGGCTTAAAACCCAGTTCGCACAGTTCGCATCTTCGCACTCAGAGAAAGACAAGCAAAAAGGTTTGGCCTGCCTCGACGACATGCTGATCATACAAAAGTGTTATAACCGTGTGCTGTCGGTATGTACACTATCACTTCTGTGTTATATAAGCAGCCATATTATTCTTTATAATGTATGTAGTGTGTCGATATTGATGGTACACTCTTCAACCCTTGTCCCACAGGAAGCGTGGAAGAAAATGTTCTCCAAGACTGTCTTCCCAGTACTCATATCGGCTTGCGAAGCTATGCAGAGTGTCGAGTAAGTGTTTTCTTCAATCTGACTTCATTTTTACATTGCCTCTTCCACTCAAGCATGCTTGAGTACATCGTCATTCAATACCATAAAAGTTACATTTTTCACTGCGAACAGGTTTTTACGTTGTATTCGATTTCTAATTCATACAGTTACGTCATCAGCCTGCAAGATTTGAACTTCTACGAAGTCAATGATCCTTTCGTCCAGGGCTTAATCCGGGATCTAGATGAAGTTATAAATGCTTTCAAGCCGCATCTGACATCTACGAACTTTGTGACACTCATGAATTTGCTCATACAGAATCTTGCCGTACAGTTGGAGGCGGCCGTTTTATCTAAAAGCTTCAATCAAGTAGGATTTCTTAATTTTGGAGTGTCTACTTTATATAATTTTATTTTGTTATATAATTTAGGACTACCTATTGAAGCGAGAAGAATTTTGCAACCGAATCACATCTACTCCTACTAATCATATTTCCTATATACACGTAGAACGGGGGTATCCAATTCGACAAGGATTTGCGAACATTAATACAGTACCTAGCGAACATGACGGATGGAACTGTGCGTGAGAAGTTCGCACGATTAACACAAATAGCTACTATCCTATGCTTTGAGAAGGTACGTCGGCCTTTCTTGCATTCGATTACTATGATCCTTACCGTTGCCTTTACAAAAGATCCCTTTTGGATTGCAAATCTTTTGAAATTTCTATACGCGCAAATTACATATACACAAACACAATAGAATACTTTAATCTTACAAAATCCTTCGCCCATGTTGTCAGGTGGCGGATTTGATGGACTACTGGGGCTCTGGGGCTGGTCTCGTGACTTGGAGAATCACACCGTCAGAGGTGCGAAAGGCGTTGCAGTTGAGAACTGACTTCAGCCGAGCTGCTATCAACAAGTTAAGGCTTTAAGCCAATAAAACCTAGATACGCCATTACCAGCGTACCAATAACACTATTTAGTCGGCTCAGATGCCAATAAAGAGATACAGTACTGCAGAAGCTTGCCATGATATAAAATTGTGTTAATTGCTATTCCTTATTGCCTGGTTTAATGTGTGCCTACCTTCATAACAATTAGATCAACGATTGATATTTCCAAATCGAACTCTAATTCCTCGCTCGAGAAGCGACGTGGAAGTTTTAACAACCAACTACCCAGCTGCTTGCGGCTTCATCAAGCTCAAATACTCCTTTGAGATACACCCTTAGCTTGATTCATACTGGAATGGTCGATACTAGTCTTGGGTGATTAATCGTAGTTATGCTGGGTGCAGATGGAGTTTAAAATCATACTAGAGAGGTAAAATTAACTTCTGACGTTGTATCGGTGCGCTCCACACCACTTAACCGTATTGCAAATGTTAGCTGGCCCTGTGGCTCAACGAAAAAATACATGTTCCTTTCCGAAATTCTCCACGCATTTTTCAATGTGAGCAACATAAGTACTCCTCCGTAGTCCCATCCGCCTCATCACTCTAGGCGACTGTAGCATACGATACCAGTACTTCCGCATCAGCGGGTCTTCGAGGATCGCCCTGTTCAAGGCGATAGACAAGTAAATAACAGCGTCAACTTGTATATAAACTATCGAAAATGGTCATTGATCAGATTTGAAAGATATCGAGAACTCATCCCCTTAAAAAATGATTACTCACATTCCCATTCGGTATGCCAGCGTCCTCTTACTGTCTTTCGATGGCCCAAAGTTCACTGACGCTTGGAGGAGGCGTTCATATAGTCGTATACTATGCTGACACCTACAGAATGGTATTGAAATAAGGTAATGAGTATAAACTCGCTGAAGAAAGGCCACACTCCTATTCTCGCGGTAAATACTCCGTTTGTAGCTACACGTATGAAATGAGGGGAGTGTAGGCATAAAGGTTTGTCAACTAACCCAGGTTTCGACTGTCGCAATAAGAAGGGATCGTCGGGTGAATAGTAGGTTGCCAACATTCGATAGACAGGGTTCGGGAGTAGCATTCTTGCTTTCTGTGATGTCTTTTGGTCAGTCATTTCCGCCACGGTGAAGGAAGAATCAACGCTTCCCAAGATGAAGTGGAAAGCCTCCCTGCGAGTGTACGGAAGAATTGAGACAGAGTGTGCATAACCCGTCGAGGTCGATACTAACTGCTGTGCAAGTACAAGAAATGCGACAATGCGCTGACGATACATCATATATTCTGATCTTACAATTCATTCAAGGCTCTCTGCACACCCGAGTCCATGCAGTAGATAGGCCCTCCAATTAGCTCACACAGTTTTCTGCACGTTACGCGCGTCACGCGCGACAGCCAGCTCTCGCCAAAATACTGTGTCTTCCCCTCTGTGCTACTCTTCGTTAGCAACAGACAAATCAGATACCTTATCTTAGCTTGTGAGATTTTTATTGCCATCAATTTTGAACTGGGAACTAGTCGTCAGTACTTCAAAGCAAACCTTATGCGAGTCAGACGTACTAAGTAGGAGAAGGATAAATTTTCAAATAGCATAGTTGAAGCAAAATAAGGAACATTGTTTACATTGAAGATTACCTTAGTTGTTGTTGCATTGTTCCAAAAATCTGTTGATGGTATTCGTCAAACGAGAAACCGTACTCGGCGAATTTCTGAGACATCGGTAGGCGAAGCTTGTCCTTTAGTTGCACTCGTGAGCTGATTTCCACCCCTGGATTAAGAAATACAAATTCAAGAAATGCCGTTGGCATCTTGGCATCCATGCGCATACCTCTAGGATACTTTTGCGGCTCTCGGTAGCAAAATTTCTGACAGGGTCACTGCGATTTTTATACAATCTTAGGCCTGAAAATAATCAACCTAAGCTAGGAAAACCGAATTGTACATTCGGTAGAAAACTGTACGCACCTATTGCTGGGAGTACTTTGCCCAACCCCAGTACACAGTCTAGATGATATGCGAAGACCGAATCCAAGGCGTTGTATCTGTCAGATAAAGAGAATCATAAGATTAGACATTCATCAGTGAGATACTAGCAGAACAATTTTCATAATATTTTGTGTTTCAAACAATCGTTATATAGTGAAACACGGTATAACATTGAAAATAAATCAAATAAATGCGATAGAACTCAACTATGGTGTTTCGTAGGCCGGTAACAGAACATTGAGCTGAAGATGTTTGTAAATAACCCTTCTACAAAACGCTGCGGCCTAGATCAAATGTTCCTATCTTGAAAGTTTTCGAGTGGATATCGAGTTGTACATAAGGCGGCATGATCAAGCCACAATGACTCTTGAGTACTGCTACCAAGCGGCATATCATTTGCGCAAAACATAACTTTGTCCTTCGATATTGCACTTTTCAGGGACTATGTTGTCCCTTCTATGTAGACTGATGTCAGTTGCATTCAACTCACGCTCGAATAATTGCACACTAATCTACCAAAAGATTTGTTTGTTTTTCCTTTGTAACTAATACAACCACAGACACCAGATGTTGTTAATCGCGTATAGGAGTTATTCATACTCGTACATTAGCGATAGTATGGCACTAAACAGCTACGTTCGTTGATGCTGCCTTACGATTCCCCAAATTGACACCACATTTTTAGCAGACTTCTCAGGGGTTCAAGCCTACTCATCGGTAAAGCTATTCGAATTTTACTCACAAATATCTCAACAGCAGTACAAATAACAGTACAGCCATGCTACAAAGGGTTTTTCATGCCCTTTTCCTCAATTTGGCACTACATTCCGCGGTGATGCATGGCGTGCATCAGTGTGTTACGAAATATACTATCGGCCACAGTTCGTCTAGACACTCTGTACTAATGTTTCATGCAGGAACAAAGTTGATTTCGTCGTTATTTATATGCTACGTACCTTAATCTACTACTCCCAGTAAGCTCCAGCGGTATAAAGGATGTTTCAAATGTGCTGCTTTGACCTCCTTCTTGATTTGGTTGCTTATCGACAAGACCGTGCGTACCATTCACTTGCATCGTAAAGTGTAGCTGTGGTATATCGCCGGGAAAAAAATAATCTCTTGTCTCTTTTCGTGTACTATCTCTCAATTTGGCCCAATTCGACCCTGGTGCAATACATAGCGTTTCGTTCCCTGTGTGTGCCCCATTGACATATAAGTCATGATAAGCTTCAAGATGCGGTGTTGGCAGATGGGCCTCCAGAGACCAGTGTGCCCATCCTACTGCGATACATGTGATCACTACAGCTCTCAATTGTATTAGATCCACCATTTGTCATACATTGTCGCCATGCGATGGTGTCCGCTGCTAACACTTTGCTTATCAATACCAACCTATCTGGATATCAAATACAAAATGTTGTGGGGCAGTGACGGATTTGACTGTGAGCCGCTATTTTACTCTCCGGACTTTTGAGACATTCATTTTCTGAGACTATGCCGCGCTTTTCTTCAAAAGGATATAATTACCATAGCAACCCAGTTTTTGTAATTTATTAGCTATATGGCCTGTTCACTTCTGTGTTATGTCGCTCTTGTGTGCGACTTGCTCAAGCCCCAATTAGACCTTCTCTATTGTGAATGAGAAATTTAGAAATGAGATACTGCGTGAGCCATTGTGTTGTATAGCCGTTGATGATGCTAGTGACTAAGGCATAGAAGGATGTTTATTTCAAGTCATAGTCGGAGTCAGTAGCGACGTTCTCTACTTCTCTAGGGGCCTGAACCCAGCCCAACAACGCTATGACACAAACACAAAGGAGTATATATATATATATTTTTATATATAAGTATATTCAAGAACTGATACATAGAGTACAAGCTTTCAAAATTTCGAATTTAGTCACACTCTTGCAGGGGCTCTATAGGTCCGCTCCAAATTGAGAATGTATCTAAAGTTCTTCGGACTGTAGTCCGTTCAGATGTATTCTATATTCATTCTTCTCCTATGAGTTCATCATGTATAGTGATCATATATTTTTGAGAGACAGAGCATTCATATTATCTATATATATATATATATATATATATATATCTATCTATCTATGTCTATATATATATATATATATATAATTTGAAGATATATATTTATATATATATGTATATATATATATATGTATATATATAATATATA